>NW_005199885.1:155872-159472 GCF_000372725.1 Emiliania huxleyi CCMP1516
CCATCATTCTGCAGGCGGCGGCGGATGAGCGTCAGCAGCGTCAAACGTGAGCGCGGTGTCAGCCTACGGACTGGTAGAGATGGCCGGGGGGGGGGGGGGGAAAAAACGTCTGCCCATCATCAGTGACCGACAGGGGGGAAGTTTGGCTCGGCATAAGCCCCCGAGGGGTGGAGCGACAAACGGCAGGCGACCCGATGGACAGGCGGCGAGTCTCGCGTCCTCGGCGCTCGGACTGGAGCCGGGCGGCGATTGGCGAGCAAGCGAAAGCGGGTCGCTCTCTTGCCAAAAAAAAGGGAGGGCGGTCCCCCGGGACAAGGGTGGGGAATGGGCAGCAGCGGACGCGTCTCGCGGGTTCCTCCATGGCAGCGGCTGCACCTGCCAACGGGAATAGGCAGGCGGTGCCAGGCCCAAGGGGGTACAGCCCCTCCCGCGGCGAAAAAGGGCCCATCCCCTGGTGGGGGTGGTGAAGTGAAGCCGCCGGTTCCCTGAGCAATAAGCGTCCCGGGGGTCTGGCGTGCTGCTCGCGGCGGCATAATCGGGCGCAATGCGGCGCGGCAAGCGCGAGCGGACGAGGAAAGTGCATGGTATCCCTCGTGTGGATGTCAGGCAAAGGCCGTCGGGGAACGTGGGGTACTATTTTCAATCAAAAAGAGCGCCTTCAGCGCTACTCTATCGAGGTCTCGCGGAGGGGCAATTTTTCGTTTTTCACCGACGTGATTGTGTGTGTGTGTGTGTGAGAGAGAGAGAGAGAGAGAGAGAGAGTCTCTCTCTGATCCCCCCTGTGGTGTTGGGTGCGAGGTCGTGGAAGCTTCGATCCCAAGGGGGGGAGCTGATCCCACTCGGTAACCAACTCTCAGGGGCAGTAGGTGGGCGGGCTTCAAGCGCGCTCATCTCGAACGACAAGGGGTCGCTACGCGCGGTCTTCCGCGGGGGGAGCTTCGTCGACGGTATGCGGCGATCGCCGCCCACTACCCTGCCCCCCCTAGTATGCCATCGACCAGTCCCCTGCCCCCTCTCGCCCTTGCTCTTCCTCTCTCCCTCCATTCCCTCGCCCCCATACCCCTCACCCTCCCCTCCATCCCCCTCCCCCTCCCCCCCCCCCTCGCCTCCCTCTCCCTCCGCGCGGTAGGGCCCATGCCCCTTCGCAAGAACACAAGAAGTGGGGTCTTACTAACTGAGCATGGTACGGGACCCGTGTGTGTGTGTGTGTGTGTGTGTGTGTGTGTGTGTGTGTGTGTGTGTGTGTGTGTGTGTGTGTGTGTGTGTGTGTGTGTGTGTGTGTGTGTGTGTGTGTGTGTGTGTGTGTGTGTAAAACCGCCAATGGCAGTTATCAGTCCCGTATTGAGAGAACAACCACCCTGTCCCGTTAAAGCGTACACCAACACCACAAAAGCTCTCTCTCTCTCTCCTGCTCCTCACGCTCAGGGGGGTAACAACTACCGAGTTCCTAGACGAGAGTCTACCTGCCACGTTCAAAACCTGCTCTAGCGGAAATTTTCTGTATATCGTGAATGATCGCCGAGTATCGCCTGCTGCTGCTGCTGCTGTTACGTCTTCGGTCCCCGCGGGAAGCCCCGCGCATAGGACAACAACGTCTGTCCCACACACACACAGACGCGCACATACATCATGCTCGGGCACACCCCACAGTGTAGTGGTGTGAGTACACAAGTACTAGCAGAGTGCACACCTGCCTTGGCGGGTGAGGGTCGTAAGAATCAAAGCCTCTTGGTGCCAAACGTGCTCGAGCGCGCCGAAGAGAGACGATCTACGCTGAGGGAGTTAGCGAAAGTCGCACGGGCAGAGGGGAGACCGAGGCCTCCGGCAGTCCGCACCGCCTCGCGAAAGGGAAGCAACGATCAACTCCAGATTGGACTTGGGTGCGCCGAGCGCCGGCGCGTAGGTCGAGTATCGCCTAATATCGCGCAATATCGCGCAATGCCGCCCACCCGCACCTCTCTCGCACTTTCGGCGCCCAGGACTGACACGTGTTGTGTAACGCTTCACGCGCAACATCGCCAACATCGCGTGCTATCGCATTTTATCGCCAAATATCGCGCGGCTAGTGCCATTTCACTGTGGCACAGCTCGCGTTACAAAACCTTGATTTGACCATTTGCGCAAAAAGGTACATCTCGGTGCCTTCCAGAGGCAGCTGCGACCCCGCCGAGTGGACGGCGTCACACAGCGCCTTGCGCGTCCTGTGGATGTACCTTTGTCGCGTGCCGGAGACGACTCGACGCCGCTGAGATCGGAGATCAAGCTCTGACAGGTCGCACGTCGCTCCTTTGACGCCGACGTGACTCACCCGTGCAGATCACATCATGACACGGTCTCGATGCGCTCGGTACGACGCCTGCGACCCGTCTCGGGTCAGGTGGCACGACGCTCATCGCGCCTACCAGCGCTGCCGTGCAGGTTGCCACGACGAGGTCGAGCACGCTTCTATACGCTCGCCGAGCCTTCCTTTCCATCCCATTAGGCAGTCTGGGAACGGTGGCGGTCAGAGGCAAAGCCTACGAGGGGTGGTGGAACCACATGTCACGGCTACTGCCGGCTCGACCCCACGATAGCCTCCGAAGGCTGACTTTGCGGCACCATCATCGGACGATGTCGACGAGTTTGGTCGCTCTCGCGGTAGCCAGATGACCTCTCTACCTAGGATCATCGGCCATGGCCGCAGGGAGCGCGGGGGAGGGCGCTGGAAGCAACACGGAGCTCCGTGGAGACGTTTTCAAGATTGCGTGTCAGAGTGAAATGGCACTAGCCTCAAAGTGCAAGCACTGCCAGTGCCACTGGCCCCGGGGTGGCGGTGCACGTGGGTGAGCACTGAGCAGCCTGCCCCTCCCTCCCCGCTCCCGAACTCCCGCACTTTCGTGTTAAACCTTACCTTCAACCTTGCCTGTATAAAAACACTGTCTCAGCTGCGGCGCACGCCGTGGACGGCTCGGTGGGCGCGCACTCGAGCCTGGCGAGCTGGCTCTCGCCCGGCAGCAGCCTCGCCTCGAGCCTCGCGGGCAGCCAGCCGGGCTGGGCGCGCCTATTCGTGGCAGAGTGCGGTTGCGGGTCTAGCGCTCTCAGCAGGCAGACCACGGGCACGGCCCGGGGCCGCGCGCTTGGCTGCGTCGGCGATCGCGTCGGGGTGGTCGGGCTGCACATGGCGGAAGCCGCAGCCCTTTCGGCGGCGGCAGGCGCCCGTGTTGAGGAACGCGTGGCAAAGCGGCGCCGTCGCCTCCGCCTCCTCTCTGCCCACACCGCCCGCCGAGGCTCCTCCTTCGCCTCCTCCTCCGCCTCCTCCCGCCGCCCGCAGCCCCTCCCGGGCCCGCTCCGCCACTCGCTCGCCCGAGGCCGGCGGCGGAGAGACATGCTTCGCCAGCCGCTCTCGCAAGGTGCTCCACGTGCCGACACCGGCGGCGGCGGCGGCGGCGGCGGCGGCGTACAGCTCGCGGCTTTTGACGAGGAAGAGCCTGTTCACAGCAGCCGGCCGCTGTGAAGAGACGCCGTCCGCCGCGCGTGCGGCTCGGTGGCGCTTGTCTGGGAGCAGACTTTCAAGTGTTACTCACAGGATAGAGCTGTATGAGTGAAGAGTGGCGCCTGGGT
>NW_005199884.1:0-2221 GCF_000372725.1 Emiliania huxleyi CCMP1516
CCCGGCTGCCTGCACTTCATCATCGCCGCCGTCTCCTTTGCCCTCGCCGCCGCCGCCGCCGCCCGCAGCATCTTTCGTCGCCGCCACCGCCGTCCGGCTCGCCCTCGCCACCGCCTCCCTCCACCTCGCCATCGCCGCCGCCTCCGTCCGTGTCGCCCTCGCCGCCGCCTCCCTCGGCATCGCCGTCGCCGCCGCCGCCGTCCGCGTCGCCCTCGCCGCCGCCTCCCTCCGCCTCACCGTCTCCGCCGCCGCCGTCCACCTCACCGTCACCACCACCTCCCTCCGCCTCGCCCTCGCCGCCGCCGCCGTCCACCTCACCGTCACCGCCCCCTCCCTCCGCCTCGCCGTCGCCGCCGCCGCCGTCCGCCTCGCCGTCGCCGCCACCGCCGTCCGCCTCGCCGTCGCTGCCGCCGCCCTCCGCCTCGCCCTCGCCACCGCCTCCCTCCACCTCGCCATCGCCGCCGCCTCCGTCCGTGTCGCCCTCGCCGCCGCCTCCCTCGGCATCGCCGTCGCCACCGCCTCCCTCCGCCTCGCCCTCGCCGCCACCGCCCTCCGCCTCGCCCTCGCCGCCGCCTCCCTCCGCCTCGCCCTCGCCGCCGCCTCCGTCCGCCTCGCCGTCGCCGCCGCCTCCCTCGGCATCGCCGTCGCCGCCGCCGCCCTCAGCATCGCCCTCGCCGCCGCCTCCCTCCGCCTCGCCCTCGCCACCGCCTCCCTCCGCCTCGCCCTCGCCGCCGCCTCCGTCCGCCTCGCCGTCGCCGCCGCCTCCCTCGGCATCGCCGTCGCCACCGCCGCCCTCAGCATCGCCGTCGCCGCCACCGCCGTCCGCCTCGCCCTCGCCACCGCCTCCCTCCACCTCGCCATCGCCGCCGCCTCCGTCCGTGTCGCCCTCGCCGCCGCCTCCCTCGACATCGCCGTCGCCGCCGCCTCCCTCCGCGTCGCCCTCGCCGCCGCCTCCCTCCGCCTCACCGTCACCACCGGCTCCGTCCGCCTCACCCTCGCCGCCGCCGCCGTCCACCTCACCGTCACCGCCCCCTCCCTCCGCCTCGCCGTCGTCGCCGCCGCCCTCCGCGTCGCCCTCGCCGCCGCCTCCTTCCGCCTCACCATCGCCGCCGCCTCCCTCCGCCTCACCATCGCCGCCGCCTCCGTCCGCCTCGCCGTCGCCGCCGCCTCCCTCGGCATCGCCGTCGCCACCGCCGCCCTCAGCATCGCCGTCGCCGCCACCTCCGTCCGCCTCGCCCTCGCCACCGCCTCCCTCCACCTCGCCATCGCCGCCGCCTCCGTCCGTGTCGCCCTCGCCGCCGCCTCCCTCGGCATCGCCGTCGCCGCCGCCGCCGTCCACCTCACCGTCACCACCGCCTCCGTCAGCCTCACCATCGCCGCCGCCTCCCTCCGCCTCGCCCTCGCCGCCGCCGCCGTGCGCCTCACCGTCGCCGCCACCTCCATCCGCCTCGCCGTGGCCACCGCCTCCCTCAGCATCGCCGTCGCCGCCGCCGCCGTCCGCCTCGCCCTCGCCACCGCCTCCGTCCGCCTCGCCCTCGCCGCCGCCTCCGTCCGCCTCACCATCGCCGCAGCCTCCGTCCGCCTCGCCGTCGCCACCGCCTCCCTCGACATCGCCGTCGCCGCCACCGCCGTCCGCCTCGCCCTCGCCACCGCCTCCCTCCGCCTCGCCCTCGCCGCCACCTCCCTCCGCCTCACCGTCGCCGCCACCTCCCTCGGCATCGCCGTCGCCGCCACCGCCGTCCGCCTCGCCCTCGCCGCCGCCTCCCTCCACCTCGCCATCGCCGCCGCCTCCCTCCGCCTCACCATCGCCGCCGCCTCCCTCGGCATCGCCGTCGCCGCCGCCGCCGTCCGCGTCGCCCTCGCCGCCGCCGCCCTCCGCCTCACCATCGCCGCCGCCTCCCTCCGCCTCGCCCTCGCCGCCGCCGCCGTCCGCCTCACCGTCGCCGCCACCTCCGTCCGCCTCGCCACCGTCTCCGCCGCCATCGCCGCCGCCACCCTCACCACCGCCATCGCCGTCACCGCCCTCGCCACCGCCCTTGCCGCCACCGTCACCACCACCCTCGCCACCACCTTTACCGCCACCCTCACCTCCGCCACCGTCGCCGCCTCCCTCACCACCGCTGTCGTTGCCACTTCCCTCACCGCCACCGCCGTCGCCGCCGCCCAGCCCACCACCGCCCTGGCCGCCTCCACCCTCGCCACCTCCTAGCCCGCCGCCTCC
>NW_005199883.1:0-2218 GCF_000372725.1 Emiliania huxleyi CCMP1516
CACGGCCCTCTCCAGCTCGATGATGAGCCGCTCGACCGCCTCGCCGGAGTGTGCCGCGCCCACGCGCCCCTTCCACCCCTCGCGCGCCTCTTGCCACGTCGGCTCCAGCGTCTCCGACTTGATGGCAGCCTGCGTGGCGCGGGCGCATGAGGGTGCGGGCGTGGGCGGATGGTTGCTGGCGGGCGCAGCGCGGGGCGGGGAGGTGGGGTGCGCGAGGCTTGCAGCGCGGCAAGGCAGTGGCGGGAGATGAGGCCCGGGAACTTATCGGCCGGCGTGAAGAGTTGCAGCCCCGTTCGAGCGGGCGGATCTCCGGCGCACTGGATGTGTGAACAGGTGGGTCGCAGCGCACACAACACGCGCACCTCGAGCGAAAGGAGCTGGGCGCCGAGTGCCTCACTGGTGACAATGGCAAGGACCTGGCTGACCCACTGCTCGCGGCGCGGGCCCCACGACTTTTTGACGCTCGTCCACGGAAGGCGCACCTCGAGTTCGGTGAGGCGCGCCTTGGCCGCCTCGATCGGCGGTGTCATAGACCGGATCGGCAAAGATTTTTCCCCTCCGCCCGCGATGGAGGCCTTTTTGAGCGTCGCCGCCAGCTCGCTCCTGGCGGCCCGACTGTGGCCGGCTATCCGCGAGAGTCGACTCCTGGGCGTGTTCCGTGGTCCCGCGCCCGGATTCCGGCCCAGGAGGCTCTCGAGCGGCACACTGGTGACAGGCTCCTCGACGCTCTCGTTCAAGCGTCGACCGGACACAACGCCGCTCGTAGGCCGCCACGACCAGGCTGGTCGGCATCTGAGTTGAGGCCTGCACCAAGCTGCACGAGTGCATCGGCCGTGGCCGCAGCAGGTCCATCCGACGGGCGTCAAAGCTTGCCGTCGGCGTGCTGTCGTGGGAGAGCCCGAGACAGCTGCAGAGGAGCCGAGTGCAGTGGCGAGCCAGGGGCGGCCTGGGTCACCAAGTGGCGGTCCTTGCCCACTCTGAGCAGGACTGTGCTTTGGTGGGGTTGTGCTTGAGCGTGTGTGAAGTGGGAGTGCGTGCCGGCGGTGTCTGTGAGCTCGTAATGTGCGTGCGAGGGCCGTGTGTAGGGTGTTACGAGCCGGTGTGAGCTTGAAGACCCGAGACAAGTGCGGTTTGGGACACCTCAGGCCTGATACTGATGGGACTGGGCCAGGAGAGCGACAGAGAAGGCGAGGTGGTGAGCTGAGAGGCTGGAGCGTCCGCGTGTGACCTTGTCGCGGTGAAGGTGCCAAAAAGCGTTGTTTGATGTTTGCGGCAATTGCTCAAAACTGTGGGAGAGAAGGCCTACATATTATAACTGCATGCATGTATTTGGTGCATGAGGGCTGCGGGACGAGACATATCACGTTCGGTGGCGCCGGTAATGACCTCCGTAATGCCCTCGCAATTGCCTCGGATGGGGTCCACCGGAGACAATCTCGAGCCCTCTGCGTGGCATCACGAGCCGGTGTGAGCTTGAAGACCCGAGACAAGTGCGGTTTGGGACACCTCAGGCCTGATACTGATGGGACTGGGCCGGGAGAGCGACAGAGAAGGCGAGGTGGTGAGCTGAGAGGCTGGAGCGTCCGCGTGTGACCTTGTCGCGGTGAAGGTGCCAAAAAGCGTTGTTTGCGGCTCTTGCTCAAAACTGTGGGAGAGAAGGCCTACATATTATGACTGCACCCATGGCCCTGGTGCATGAGGGCTGCGGGACGAGACATATCACGTTCGGTGGCGCCGGTAATGACCTCCGTAACGCCCTCGCAATTGCCTCGGATGGGGTCCACCGAGGACAATCTCGAGCCCTCTCCGTGGCATCACGAGCCGGTGTGAGCTTGGAGACCCGAGACAAGTGCGGTTTGGGACACCTCAGGCCTGATACTGATGGGACTGGGCCAGGAGAGCGACAGAGAAGGCGAGGTGGTGAGCTGAGAGGCTGGAGCGTCCGCGTGTGACCTTGTCGCGGTGAAGGTGCCAAAAAGCGTTGTTTGCGGCTCTTGCTCAAAACTGTGGGAGAGAAGGCCTACATATTATGACTGCACCCATGGCCCTGGTGCATGAGGGCTGCGGGACGAGACATATCACGTTCGGTGGCGCCGGTAATGACCTCCGTAACGCCCTCGCAATTGCCTCGGATGGGGTCCACCGAGGACAATCTCGAGCCCTCTCCGTGGCATCACGAGCCGGTGTGAGCTTGGAGACCCGAGACAAGTGCGGTTTG
>NW_005199882.1:0-2218 GCF_000372725.1 Emiliania huxleyi CCMP1516
CTTTGAAGACCAACAAGAAATCACGTATTCACGTATCACGACTCTCACAGTGATTTGGGCTCGGCAGCTTGTTAGCCCTCAGCCGAAGCTGGGGCCGGTCCCGTAGCCGAGAGAGCCCGCGCCGATGAGTTCGACGCGGTCGGGGGGCCTTGCGGAGAGGCCAGCGAGGTGGCGATCGCTGTACTTCATGGTGTCATAAAGTGACCGGCTGACAAGCCAGAGGTCGATACTCTGGACGACCCATAGCGCATAGGATGCCACGAATGCCTGGAGGAGAGGGAGGCGGGGCCAGAGGCAGACTCAGCTGCTCTCGGGTGATCTCGCTTTGGGTGGCTGAATGAAGGACCCGATCCGATGGTCTCGACCGATGGTCCTGTCACATTCGTCTTCCGAGTCGTGGGGGTAGAAGTTTTCGGGGTAGGATCGAGTCAGCACATCCTTGTAGTACAGCGGATCGCCAGGCTCGCCGGCAGCATCCGCAGGGAGGCAGCATATGAGGCACCAGTCTTCTGGAGAGCTCAACAGCTGCGGCCGCGATGGCGGAGTCGGCCGCGGTTCGAGCGAGCAGCTTTTGGCTGCGGGATCGAATCGCGGAAGGCTCATGCCCTCGCGGAGCGACGCGGGTCGCGCGGCGCGCGCGTGTGCGAAATGCGACAACAATCGACAGACGACAGATGCCTGTGAGCGCTGTACGACTGAACGACCGTCGCCGCAATCGCCACCGCCGCCATTTTGACGAGCAGCGCGAGCGCGCTCGTCGGCGGCCAGCCGTCGCGGGCCGGGCCGAGCCCGGCCTCAACCGGCCGCGCCGCACCGGCCGCGCCGCCGCAGCAGGCCGGAGGCCCACATGGCGGCCAACCAGCTGATAAGGAGTCTTCCCTTCTTGCCATGCGTCTCTCGATGGGGATGCACTGGGAGAGAGATTTTTACCAACACCAAACAAGCCGAGCCCAAATGTCACCGTCAGTGCCAAATTTCTTGTTGGCTTCTAAAAATCTCTCTCTCCACAAACAACTCTATCACGCACCAGTTGTTTGGTATTGCCCGCCGATCTCCCGCTAACGGATCTTACCCCGCCTGTAACCTCTCTTTAAGGTATTGCTGAAAATCTCTCTCTCTTAACACAACTATCAACTCTCTCTCTCCCCTCTCACATTTTGTTTTGTTGCAGAAAGAAAGAAAACGGATACGTAGCTAGGGCTGGGTCGAGGACAGATCCCCACCTTTGCAGGATTTTGCAAAAGCGGGGGGGGAGGGGGCGCATAAAGAAAGAAAGAAAACAGACAACCCAAGGGAGGGATGGGAGGGGGCGCATGGCGGCGCGGGGAGATGAAGGAAGTTATCTGTCGTCGATCAGGAGAGCTTTCAACGAGCTCGTGCCTGTCGCCGGCGAGCTCCTCCAGCAGATCGACGCGCAGGAGAGCTTGGATAAGGAGGGTGTGTCTACGAGTCTGCCGGTAGAAGCTCTACCGGCCAGTGCCGGATTGCGTGCGCGCCGACAGAGGTCAGCTCCTCACACGGCCTGAGGTGAGCGGCTCCCGCGGCCTGAGCCGCTCAAACTCGAACCACCTCACCTTCCTTCACAGCCTTGACCCATGTTATTGAGAAGAAAATACGTCCTATGGCGCTGTGCGCTGGTCTGTGAGAGGTTGAGGTGCGAGCCCTGGAGGCCCTGGGAATGGGGGGAGACTACCCGCGGGCCTAGAAGGCCCGCGCGCAGGGGGGTGGGACATTGAGATTGAAGGCGGAGGTGGAGGTGGCGTCGGCTCGGCGAGCACAGCTGGGAGCGGCAGAGGGTTCAGGATCCGGGCAAGCGCGGATCTTAGAAGAGGGGTGGCTTTGGTTGGTCACGATCGGGACGGATGTGGGATGACACGTCTGACTGATGATGCAGACATGCGGTCACCCTCGATTCCTGTTTGTCGAATGTTGAAGCCCTCTTCGATACAATCGCAGTAGTGATAACCCATCGAGGTGGGAGCTGCCTGCGGCATACTGAATCCTCCACCAGTGGCGCAAGCCCGCTCGTTCACGGCCCCCAGTTGGTTTCCTTCCTCTGCGGCCTGAGGAGCCGTCCTTTGCTTGGGCTGCCGATCGGCTTCGATGGCCACAGAGCGGTCAGATTTCTCCACTGCCGTCCGCCTGCCCCAAAGACGACGCCGGCCGTGGGTAACTTTCCATCCACCAGCAAATCGGGCCGCGCCTGCCCCCCATCAAA
>NW_005199881.1:0-2218 GCF_000372725.1 Emiliania huxleyi CCMP1516
CGTCGGTGCACTCGCTCGCGGCGGTGAGGTCCGTGGCGGTGGAGAACGTGCCCGCCTCACACGGCAGCGGCGCCGCCGCGCCCTTGGGGCAGTAGTGGCCCGCCTCGCAGTCGTGGCAGCCCGTCGCGCCCGTGCTATTCTGATACTGTCCCGCAGGGCAATCCGTGCAGTCGCTGCGCCCGAAGTCGTCGCCAAACGTCCCGGCACGGCAGCTTCTGCATGTCCCGCTGCTCTTTGCTCCAGTGGTAGGGCTGAACGTGCCATGGGGACATTGCTGGCAGTCAGCGGACGAATTGCTTCCCGCCAGCTCGTTGTAGGTACCCGTTTTGCACGGCGTGAAGCCGCCGCCGCAGGAGGTAGTGCCTGTGCAGTAGCCTCCCGTGCTACAAGCCTCGCACGCCGTTCCACCTGGGGACCCGCTGAAGGTGCCCGCGAGGCAAGCCGTGCAGCCCACACTTCCATCGCGCTCGCTCACCTCGCCTGGAGGGCACAACAGGCAGAACGCGCTGCCGGTGGTATCGGCGTAGCGACCTGGCTCACAAACGATGCAACCGGTCGTACCGGGCTCGCTCTGGTAGTAGCCCTCGGCGCACAGCTCGCACTTCTCGCTGCGCATGCCGCTGGCAAAGCTGCCCTTGCCGCACGGCGTCTGCTGCGTCGAACCCGTGGTGGCGAAGTGGCCCGGCGAGGCGTCGGTGCACTCGCCCGCGTCGGTGAGGTTGGTGGCGCTCGAGTAGCTGCCAGCCTCGCACGGCAGCGGCGCCGCCGCGCCAACAGCGCAGTAGCTGCCCGCATCGCACGGCTCGCACGCCGCCTTGCCGGTCTCGTCCTGGTACGTGCCGCCGGCGCAGGGCGTGCACGCGCCCTGCCCGTACGCGTCCGTGTACGACCCCTTGGCGCACGCCGTCTGCTGCGTCGAGCCCGTGGTGGCGAAGTGGCCCGGCGAGGCGTCGGTGCACTCGGTCGCGGCGGTCGCGCCCTGGTAGGAGCCCTCGGCGCACAGCTCGCAGACCTCGTTGCGCGTACCGCTGGCGAAGCTGCCCTCGCCGCACGCCGTCTGCTCGGAGGAGCCCCGGGCGGCGATGTGGCCCGGAGCGGCGGGCGTGCACTGCGAGGCGGCCGACAGGTCCGTCCTGTCCGAGTAGGAACCGCCCTCGCACGGCAGCGGCGCCGACGCGCCCGGCTAGCAGTAGCTGCCGTTCTCGCACGCGCGGCAGCGTGCAGCGCCCGTGTCGTTCTGGTAGGCTCCGCCCTCGCACGCCACGCACTCGGAGAGGCCACCCGTGGCGGCGTAGCTGCCCTAGGCACACGCCGTCTGCTGCGTCGAGCCCGTGGGGGCGATGAGGCCCGGCGAGGCGGGGGAGCACTCGCTCGCGCCGGCGAGGTCGGTGGCGGTCGAGTACGACCCGGCGGGGCAGGGAAGGGGCACGCTCGTCCCCTCCGGGCAGACGTGGCCAGCATCGCAGGGCAGCGCCTCATAGGTCGCCTCTGTGGGGCATTGGGAGCCAGCGGGACAGCGGCCGGCGCAGCTGCTGCTCGACTGCTCCTTTGGGTCGGCCGAGCCGAGGAGGCCGGCGGCGCAGGCAAAGGGGAAGTCCTCATCGACGGGCAGCAGCGGCAACTGGTAGAGGTCATCGCCGAGGAGGGAGGGGTCGCCCTCCCAGTTGCAGGGCTGCACGAAGGTCGGGCTCTGGCAGTACCACGGGTCGACGTTGTTCTGAACGACGAGGTTGATCGCGCAAGTTTCGCGGTGATTAGGGCAGTCATTGGTCGGGCGACCTTGATCATCCGTCGGGCACGCCTCCCGGTACACCTCGCAGCGCGCGTTCGGCAGCCAGCGGCCGGCGGGGGCGGGGAGGGTATAGGAGACCTCGCCAGCGAGCAGGAAGATGGAGCTCCCCTCTGTAACTGGGGCAGAGCAGCCGCTGATGAGGGTGCCGTCGCTAAGGGAGGTGCGCCCTCCCGCCGAGTAGAGGCCACCGCCAGATTTTGTGCTGACACAGTCAGCGATGGTGGAGCCAGACAGCCGCGAAGAAAATTTTGCATTTTTTTAGCGCCAGAAACCGACCAAAAAAAGGCTGTGAGCTGCTGCCCAAGAGCCCCAAACTAGAGCGCAATGTACAAATCTCGTACAATAGTACACACACACACACACACACACACACACACACACACACACACACACACACACACACACACACACACACACACACACACA
>NW_005199880.1:0-2217 GCF_000372725.1 Emiliania huxleyi CCMP1516
GAGCCGAGAAGGTGCCCAGCTAGGGAGGACGTCCGCCATGGGGAAGGGGTGATTTTCCAAGGAGAGTAGCACGAATTAGTTCTGCAGGGGCGTCTTGTGAGAGTGGTCTTTTTTTTTCGTCATAGCCAAGGCGCTAGAGGCGCGGGTCTAAAAAAGAGGCCTCCTTGGGGGGGGGGGGGGAGGAGTAGAGAAACGCGTGTGTATCGTAAAGATGCACCAGACAACACTCTCTCTCTCTCTCTCTCTCTCTCTCTCTCTCTCTCTCTCTCTCTCTCTCTCTCTCTCTCTCTCTCTCTCTCTCTCTCTATGTATGTATCTCTCTCTCTCTCTCAACATGGTTTGTGGAGCTCCCACACCTTACCGCCTAGAGAGGTAAGGTAAGGTAAGGTAAACGTCTCCACACACACAAAGTGGTGGGGCAAGGGGGGGCGACCCTCGCATCTCCACGCCCGGACACGGGCAGGAGCCCCACGGCATTCAAAGTGCAAGCACCGGCCCGGTGCCGTGGGTGAGCACAACCTGCACCCCACTCCTACTCCTATAACACAACCCCCACAGCGTGGTCGTCTACGTGTTCAGAAACACCAAGCAGCGAGGCGAGGGTGAAGGGGTAAGGGGCTGTGTGGGGCTATCTGTGACTACATCTAGCCTGGGGGGTAGCAGGAGGGGGGGGCAGAGGGTAAGATATGGGTGAAGCCAGCTAGTCGGACGCCTTCGTCGTCCTCGGTCTGCATCGCCTCGCCAGCCGTGAACCTGAACACGGCGTCGGCCGGCGCCGAGGCGCCGGCGGCCGTCATCAGGTGCATGACATATTTGTCGCGGCATGCCGCATCAATCTCTCCGTGCTCGGCCAGCTCGTTCGCGAGCCAGTCCGAGGCGACGGTCGTCGCCACGGTGCCCTGGGGGACCGTGGCGCACACCACGCTAGGGCCGCGCCGATATCCGTCGTCCCTCTCTGGGGGCAGCGAATATGTGACCCGAGTCTTGGACCCGGCCTGGCTGCGCGCCCGCGCAGCTGCAGACCGTAGCCCGTCCATCACGTACTCGATGTTCGCGCGTAGCTGCGCGCGCGGGCGCTCCACGCGCTCGGCCTCGCTCGCGGCCGCGCGCTCGCCAGCCTCCTTCGCCCGGCGCTCCTTCTGCCGGTTCTTCTTGGCCTTGCGAGACGCGGCCTTTGCCGCAAGCTGCTCATCTGTGAGCTCCTTCTTCTTCGGCGCGGTGCGCTCGATGTACGAGCGCTCCGCCGCCTTCACCGACTCGCGGTCGCCCGCGGCCTTTTCGTGCTTCAGGTCGACCTCGATGGTCGCGTAGCCAGGCCTTATCACCCTGACACAGGACGCACCGAACAACCTTGCGACACCCACCGCGTCCTCCAGTTGCGCCTTATCGTAGCTATTCCAGGGTCCGCTGCGCATCCCCGGCGGCACGACGGTGGCCGGCGCTTGCGCGCCAGCCCCGTCCGCCACCGGGTCCGCGGCCGCGGTCCCTGTCATAGCTACGCGCGCCATGGAGAACGGCGGGCACTTTTCCTAGTAAGGTAAACGTCTTCCACACACACAAAGTGGTGGGGCAAGGGGGGGCGACCCTCGCATCTCCACGCCCGGGACACGGGCAGGAGCCCCACGGCATTCAAACAACCTGCACCCCACTCCCTCCCTCCCAGACACAGGACCCACACACAACCCCCACAGCGTGGACGACTGCGTGTTCAGAAGCACCAAGCAGCGAGGCGAGGGTGAAGGGGTAAGGGGCTGTGTGGGGCAGAATCTTCATCCGGCTTATCTGTGACTACTCCATCAGCCTGGGGGGTCGCAGAGTGCCAAGCTGCGTCGAGCCGCCCGCTGCCAGCTGCGGGGGCGCCGCCTCCGTCGGCAGCCCCGATACGCTGTCCGCAGGAAAGCGCTTGCGCGCCGTCTCCCCCTTGATGAGCTCCTCGAGCAGCTTGGTCAGGTGCGCGACGGTGCCGATCCTAGAGTCGGCCGCGGACGACCAGCGAGTCGCGTACTCGCTCCAGCCGAGGCCGAGCACGCGCATCTCAATCTGGTAGCGCAGGTACTCGAGCTGCTGCGCCTCCGGCTTAGGCCTGCCGTGCGGGTAGTTCGGCACCGGCTTCCCGTCGTGCAGCGCCTTGGCCGAGTCCAGTGGCCCGGCGCCGCGTGCTTTCGCTTGCGTCGGTCGTGTAGGGTGTTGGGCGGCCGGTCGAAGTCGTGCATCCGC
>NW_005199879.1:0-2217 GCF_000372725.1 Emiliania huxleyi CCMP1516
CAACCGTCGCGCAAGCGCAATGATCGGGTCCATGTACCCAAGCTTGCCGAAGAGGCGCTGCGTCGACAGGTGCGACACCTGCTGGCTGCTGCCGGCCGTCGCCTCTGCCGCGCGCGCGAGGCCCACGTCGGCGAGGTAGCCGTTGCCGCGCTCGTCGAGCAGGACGTTGCCCGCCGAGACGTCGCGGTGCAGGATCATGGGCGAGAGCGTGTGCAAGTAGTGCAGCGCGCTCGCTGCGTCGCGCAGCACGCGGAGCCGTGCGGCGGCGGAGAGCGGCGGAGGCGGCGTCTCGAAGCCGAGCATGTGGAGCCGCTGGAGCGCGGCTGGAGCGCGGTAGAGGCGGTCCTCGAGGCTGCCGCCGCGGCAGAGGGGGTAGACGAGGCACGCTCTCGCCGGCGCCAAGCAGACGCCGAGCAGAGGAAGCAAAGACCGGTGGCACGCCGCGCTGAGCGTGCGCACCTCGCTCTGCAGCTCGGCGAGGCCTTGGGCGCCGACACCGACCAGCGCCGTCTTGACGGCGAACCCGCAAGCGACGCGCGGAAGCGACGGCAGCGCGTCGCAGCGGTAGACGCGCCCAAAGCCTCCCTCGCCCACCTTGCGCGCCTCGGCAAAACCGTCGGTCGCCGCGGTGAGCTCGTCGAGAGGGACGACGGCGGGCGGCGCGGCGGCGGCGGCGAGGGCGGCGACACTCGACGCCGCCTCCACTGCCTCCGCCGCCGCCGCTGCCTCCGCTGCCGCCTCCGCTGCCGCCGCCTCTTGAGCCTCCGCCGCCGCCACGGCCGCCACTGCCGCCATAGCCGCCGCCCCCGCCGCTACCTCCGCCGCCTCCGCCTCCGCCTCCGCCCTCATCCTCGCCTCCTCCCTCTCCCTTGCCGCCACCTCCCTTGCCCTCGCCTCTGCCTCCTCCCTTGCGCGCGACGCCGCCTCCGCCTCCTCCGCCGCCCGCGCCGCCGCAGCCTCTGCTACCACCCGATCCGCTTCCTCCGCCACTCGCGCCTCCTCCGCCGCCCGCGCCTCCTCCGCCTGCTCCGCCGCCCGCTCCGCCGCCCGCGCTGCCGCCGCCGCCGCCTTCTCCTCCTTCTGCCGCTGCCGCTTTAGCGCCCTCGCCTCGCGGGCCTTTCGCTCCGCCAACTCGTCGCGCAGCCGCCGCGCCGCCCGCAGCGCCTCCGAGCCGTCGGCGGCCTGGGTGGTGTTCGCGTTGATCGCCGCCCTGAGCGCCTCGAGATCGGCGTCGCCTCGCTCGCACGCCTCAACCGCCTCGCGCAGCGCCGCCTCGGCAGCATCGCGCACCTCTGCCGCCTCAGCAGCCGCTGCCGCCTCGCGTGCGGCCTCAGCGGCCTGTTCGGCTGATTCTGCGACCAACGTCTCCCTCTCTGCTTCTGCTGCGGTCGACGAGTGCTCCTCGAGGGCGCGCACGCACTCGGCGTGGCGTTCCTCCTCGGCCCACTGAAGCGCCGTCGTGCCGTCAACAGTGCGCGCCGCCGCGTCTGCGCCCGCCCTCAGCAAGCGCCGCACGACGGCGGGGTGGTTGAAGAGGGCGGCCATCATCAGCGCGGTGTCGCCGTCGCTGTCCTGAAGATTGACTTCAGCGCCGCGCCGTATCAGCAGGTCGACCACCCGCTCGCGGCCTTCCTGGGCGGCGCCCATCAGCGCGGTCTCGCCGTCGCTCCTCTGCAGGTCGAGCTCCGCGCCGTACCGCAGCAGCAGCTCGATCACCCGCTCGTGGCCGCGGCTGGCGGCGTACATCAGCAGCGTGAGGCCACTCACCTCGCCTCTCTCGTACGTCGCGTCGGCCCGCCCGCCGCCGTCAAGCCACGCCAGCACCGCCTGCTCGTCACCTCGCCCAACCGCTGCCACGACCTCGTCGGAGACTGCCACGACACAGCTTGGGGGCCCGCCCCGCCGCCACCGCTGGAGAGAGCGTCTTCGCGACTCTCGATCCAGCCGAGGAAGCGCCGCCGGAGGAAGCGCCGCCTGCGCCTGCGCCGCCGGCTGCCGCCGCCGTGGGCCGTCCCGCCACGACCGACTCCTTGACGTGCTGCCTGAAGGCCTCCGACGCACTCGGCGTTGCCCTCCTTCTTGGCCAGCAGCAGCGCCGTCTTGCCGCTCGCACTGCGCGCCGCATCTGCGCCCGCCCGCAGCAAGCGCCGCACGACGGCGGGCTGGTTGAAGAGGGCGGCGAACATCAGCGCGGTGTAGCCGCCGCTGTTCTGCAGG
>NW_005199878.1:0-67555 GCF_000372725.1 Emiliania huxleyi CCMP1516
ACTCCCTGCCCTCCTCGTTGAGCGCGCGCGGGAAGAATGTCTCCCCCCCCTCGTCCACCGACTGCAAGTACCTGCGCACACGACACGAGAGGCGGTGAAGAGAGGCGGCGCTTCTCCACGGCTCCCGGCGCCCGGCCGGAGGCGCCAAAAGACGGTGGCGAGCCGGTTGCGAGCGCCGTACTCCACCGAGCGGAGCATGGACGGCTGCCTATGGGACGGAGGAGGGGAAGGGTCGGAGGTGGTTCAGGCGCCCACCGGAGAAGAGCACGGAAATGCCGGTGGTAGTCGTTTGGGTTGAAAAAGTCGCGGTGCGCGCCGTACTTTTGCCCCTTCTCGTACCGCACCACCTGGCAAGAGGTGCGGCGGTGGCGGAGGGGTGGCGGAGGGGTGGCGGTGGCGGAGGGGCGGCGGTGAGGCGGCGGTGAGGCGGCGGTGAGGCGGCGGTGAGGCGGCGGTGAGGTGGCGGAGGGGCGGCGGTGAGGCGGCGGTGAGGCGGCGGAGGGGTGGCGGTGAGGCGGCGGTGAGGCGGCGGAGGGGTGGCGGAGAGAGGAAGGGTGATGCGTGCGGGGCCAGGCCCGCGCCTGGATGTTTTCGCCATTGTCGTACGGGAGGCGGGTCAGGTTGTGCGCCCGCTCCTACAGCGCGCACACGCCGCGCACGTGCCGTCGAGGGGCGGCGGAGCCTCCCCGCGGAGGACGGCCTCCGCTCCTCGAGCGCTCGGATGCGCGGCGACCCTCCCCTCTGCATGAAGGTCTGGGTGGAGGTGCGCACGTCGGACTGGTCGCCGCGCGTGCCTGCGCGCGCCAGCGGCGGCGTGAGAGCGGCGACTGGTCGGCGCAGCGACGGGGTGTCGGCGCGGTGGCGCCGTCCATGACTGCGAGGGTTAGGGTTAGGGTTAGGGTCAGGGTTAGCGCCGTCCATGACTGCGAGGGTTAGGGTTAGGGTTAGGGTTAGGGTTAGCGCCGTCCATGACTGCGAGGGTTAGGGTTAGGGTTAGGGTCAGGGTTAGCGCCGTCCATGACTGCGAGGGTCAGGGTTAGGGTTAGGGTCAGGGTTAGCGCCGTCCATGACTGCGAGGGTTAGGGTTAGGGTTCGGGTTAGGGTTAGCGCCGTCCATGACTGCGAGCCCCGACGGCACCATCCGGCTCGCGGCGTACGACTTGATAAAGTCGCACTCTCCATCGGAGAGGAAGCCAGACAGGACGAGGACGAGCGGCCTGAGGTCCGCAGGGCGGGGCAGGGCGAGGAGGTGGGGCGGCCGACGCGACGCGAGGAGGTGGGGCGGCCGATACGACGCGAGGAAGTGGGGCGACGCGATGCGGTCTGGGGCGTGTCTAAGCCAGTGGCCATGGAGGATCTAAGGGGTGGCGGCCGCAGCGACGCCGTCGTCATCTCGACCATCTTCGTCTCCGAGTGCTCTCCTACAAGGAAGCTTCTCGGAAACTTCACGGAAGGTCCTATCCTCGCGACCATCCTCGTCTCCGAGTGCTCTCCGTCCTCCGCCACCCTCGGGATCGGCACCCTGAACTTGTGCCCGATCCGCACGCCCGGCCACAGGAACTGGCCGCCTACAGGGCCCTCCTCGGAAGACTCGCCGGAAGCTCTCCCGAGCTCACCCAGCCGCAGCAGCTGGCCGCCGGTGTACAGCCACAGGGCCGCGCCGGGGCCGAGCTGGCCCAAATCGGCGCCGGAGAGGACTGGCCCGCCGTTGGTGGTGAAGAGGCGCCACGGGTTCGGGTGGAAGTCGTACGCCGACGTGGACACCATCTGGTCCACCTATCGCCAAGACACGCCCGCGTGCGGCAGGCCGCCTGCCCCGCTCCACATCGCAGCTGCCAAAGACCTGACGAAACTCGCCCTCGGCGAGCTCCGCCTGCAGCGCCTCGACCAGCAGCTCGAGCAGATCGCCGCCGCCGCCCTGCACACCCGCCCGCAGCACCCTCGTCTCCTCCGGCCCCGCCGCGAGAGGAGGCTTGCCTGACGACACGGCGCAGACGCGTCAACGACGCGGCATATATGCGTCTCTCGCCCGCGGACGTCTCTGACGGCGCGCCGCCCGCGTCGCCGTGCCGGGCCGAGCGCGCGTGGAGAAGGACAGAGACCTCTCCGTCGCCGAACGACTCGATGCACAGCGCGTGGAAGCCGGGCCATGGCACCGGGATGCTCATCAGCTCGGCCTGGGAAGAGAGGCAGTGCGGCAGCGAGCGAGAGAGGTTCCGCCACTCGTGGCCAGAGTAGGCGTCCGCGCCGCGCCGCTGCGCCGACACCTCCGACGCCGCTCGCCTCTCCCGCGGCGACGACGGCGACGCCGGTGAGGAGGAGGAGGCGCGGCGGCGCTGCGACCCGGCGTCGGTGGCGGCCGAAGAGCTGAGCAGCCACTGCAGCGCAGCGACAAGGGCGGCAGCGGCGAGCAGGCTCGCAACCATCGGGACGCGCGACGTCCTGCTCTTCTTGCCGAAGGCGGGCTTTTTCTCGCGGTGTTTGCCCATCACCTCTGCCCTAGCCGCGCCGCCGGCAGAGCAAGAGAAGAGTTGTGAAAAAAGAATTTTCAACAAAAGAAGATTGGATTGTTTTATGTATGTGGGAGACTCGTGCCGCCGCCCCTGCCACCCCTGTGTCAGTGTGCCTGTGGTAGGAGAGACTGCCAGCGACAAGCTGGAGGCAGGTCGCTAGACTGAGATGAGACCGCCAGTGGATGTGGGAGTCCACCGCGCACCGCGCTGCGAGCCTGTCGTGTCCCTTGTCAGGAGCAGGAGAGCCCCACCTGTCCCCCTGATCGTTCTTCCAAAATCCTGCTCGTGCAGGTGGGGACCCTGTCCTCGTCCCATCCCTCGTTTGTGGCGTGTCTGTTTTCTTTCTTTCTTTCTTTGTTTTACTAGCACACCGGCACACCACCACCGGAGCCGGAGCCGCCTAAGCGACACTCGGTTGAGAAAAGCAACGGCCGACTCTGAACCGAGTCCGAGAGAAATTGCAAGATGCCGCTCTCGCGGCAAAAAACTCCTCATCGCAAACCCTGTCAGCAGAGTCTCCTACGGGAATGTACGTAAGAGCTACACGCAAAAAAAAAGTCGGTATTCCCAGCGCGAGGACCGAGGAAGAAACCCACGGAAAAGAAGTCACGCTTCCGAACCCCTTCTCCTCTGCTCCTCCACCGCCATCCCGTCTCCGGCAGGCAGGAGCAGGTAGCGCAGCAGCGTTGCGACCACCTGCACCGAGAGCGAGTTGCCGAGCAGCTCGTACTGCTTGCGCGTGCTCACCTCTGGCGGGAAGCCGAAGTGGGGCGGGAAGCCGTGCAAGTTCGCCACTTCGCGCGGCAGGAAGAAGCGCGGCCTGTTCGCAGCGAGAGGCGTGAGGAGCCCCTCGCAACCAAGGCGACACCTCGGGCTGTGCGGAAGCGCGGCCTCAGCGGCCTCAGCGTCTCGAGACTCTTCTCGCCCTCGCGCGGAGGCGGCGCCCCCGCACCGGCCGCGTCGTAGAGCAGCGAGCCCGGCGCCTTGACGGAGCGCGGGTGGGTCTTGGTGGAGCAGCACGAGCGGGGCGAGCCGCGGCTCACCAGGTCCATCGCCGCGCCGTACCGCTCGAGCACGTGCTCCGCCACCGCCGCACCCGCCATCGCCTCGGCCTCCGCCCCGCCCTCCGCCCCGCCATCGCCGCCGCAGTGCGGGAGGAGGTAGGAGGAGAGCGGCTCGCAGGCCTGCTGCGTGGTTAGGGTTAGGGTTAGGGTTAGGGTGAGGGTGAGGGTGAGGGTGAGGGTGAGGGTGAGGGTGAGGGTGAGGGTGAGGGTGAGGGTGAGGGTTAGGGCTAGGTTAGGTCGCAGGCCTGCTGCGTGGTTAGGGTTAGGGTTAGGGTTCGGGTTAGGCTCGCAGGCCTGCTGCGTGGCCGCGTCCACCTCGCCGCGCGGCGCGGGCAACTTCTCGCCCGCCGCGCAAGCCTCGTCCAGCGCGGCGGCGGCCAGGACAGTGAAGCTGTCCAGGAGAGCGAAGCTCGCGACTGGCGCCGCCGGCGGCCGCTGGAGGGCTGCGGCCGCGCCGCCGCTCTGCCCGCCGCTCTCCGCGGGTGCGGCGGCGGCAGGTGCGGCAGGAGGCGCGGCGGCGGCGGCGGCAGGTTGTGGAGCAGCGGGTGCGGCGGATGGTGCAGCGGCGGGCGGTGCCGCAGGTGCGGCGGCCAGAGGTGCGACGCTTCTCCGCGAGGCGAGGAGGAAGTAGCGTGTCCGCTGGTTGGGGACGCCGATCTGGGCGGGCGAGGCCCACAGCTCTCGCACCGAGTAGCCTCGCCCGAGCAGGACTGCGCGGAGGCGGGTGCGGGTGGATGACGACTCGAAGCCAACCACGTTCTCGAGCAGGAGGGAGGAGGGGAGCAGAGGCGGGTCCGCTGCCTCGAGCAGGTCGACGAGGCGGGCGAGCGCGGCAGCACGGCCGTCTGATTCGGCCAGCTGTAGCCCTTGCCGCGTGTGCGGCTGGCAGGGCGGGGAGAGGAGCCAGCAGTCTGCCGCGAGGCGCTGCAGGTCGGCCTGCTGCAGCGAGACGATGTTCTTGGTGGACACCGGCGTGCGAGGCAGGTTGTGCCGGTAGGTGCGCACCTGCGAACGCCAGAGGCGGCGGCGTGAGACGCTCGCAGAGGACCCGCCTCGCTCGCTCTTGCCGTGCGGGCGCACCGCCGAGTCGTCGACATCAAACGCCTGGACGACGCGGTGAGGCACGCCGCTGCGCTGCAGCGCGTAGTGCAGCCCGCCGATGCCGGCGAAGAACTCGACGACTCGGAGCGGCTCAGATAGCGTGGCCATCAAGGGTGGCGTTTGAGCGTCGGCGTTCTCCGCCTTGAGCTTGTTGGCCCCCGCGTTCTATGCAAGAGCTGCCGGCCAAAAAGAGAAAGGCTGGATCCGAGGAAAAGAGGCCGTTTGCCTCTTGCTTGTTCTTGTTGACCCAATCGGCACGCTCACAGGGGACTTGACGGTACGCATCTTGCGCGCCTACTTGTTGATGTTCTCATAAAATGAACTCGGGGGCACGGGACGCGGCACTTGTTGATGTTGTCGGCGCTGTTGTCGCCTGCCACCGCTGCCATAACAAAACACATCTCCGCCATAAAACTCCGGCTCTCTCACGTTACAAGGGAAATTTGATGCAGGGAGGAGTATAAATAAATCGAGCAGTCAGCGCCAGGGAGAGATGGGCGACGCACACGAACACAGAGGGACAGTGCGCACCCCGCCCCGCTCGCAGGGCGTGCATTCAGGCTGGCGTAGAGACCGCAAAGTTATTTTTTTGGCTGTCTCAGCAGGCGCGAGTCTGGAGTGCCTACAACAACAACTCCCCTCTTCAGAGCACAGATGAGCGAGAGCCGCCCTCGCAAGCGCGGGCGCGAGGGCAAGGACGTGCCCTTTGACATCGAGTCACTCAACAAATTCCTGGGGTCGGAGGAGGAGCTGCTGCGCAACAAAGCAAAGGCGTGCCGCCGTCCGGGCGAGCACGGCACGCGAGAAGGGTCGCCGAGCGTGCCTCGCTGCCCACCGTTCCTCAGGAAATCCTCGACGGCGATCTCATCGCCCACGCGACTGCGGCAGCAGCGCTCGACGCCCGCGTCTCTGCCTTCGCTTCGTACCAGGAGGCGCTCGACGACGGCTTTGTGGCCGACCTGCAGAAGCAGCTAATGGCGGTCTTCCGGATGGGTGGGCCGCGCCGCACCTTCCCCCGCCCGCGCCGACCCTCCTCGATCCGATCCCGCGCCCGCGCCGCCTCGCCTGCAGGCGTCAAGCTGGAGAGCTGGCTAAACACTTACACGCCCCCGCTGGCGAGCGGAGGCAACGTCGGGGTGTCGGGCGAAGTGCAGGACGGCGTGTACGCGCACATCCACGGCCTCTCCGCCGGCTGCAGCGAGGTTGGGGCGGTAAACAAGGGGAGGCTGGGGCGACGCCGTCCGGGACGCGTCCCGACGCGTGCGCCGTAGGCGCTGCACCGGATGCTGGGCTACGAGAAGGAGTACGCGGTCCAGCGCACCAAGTGCACCGACGAGCGCACCTGGCAGCGCTTCCGCGGCACCCTTGAGGCGAACATGCTGCACGACTTGGGCAAGACGACGCTGCAGATGCACGCCGACCTGCTCAACGTCGCAAACTCGATCAGTAATAACCTCAGCCACCTCCGCACCGCCGCCTCCGAGGAGTCCAAACTCGCCGCAATGTACTGATCCTTCCCTCTCCCGCGCCCCGCCGCGCCTCGGGTTCGGCCGCTGAGCGTGGTCGCGGGTGGGGGTGGGGGCGAGGGGCGAGCGGAGCGTGCACCCCGAAACCCGCGGGGGAGCGCAGAGTTGCGCGAACCGCAGTCCGCACGTCTGAAATAAAACCATGACTAGTGAGATGGGTATAAGTAGAAAAAAGTTCGAGTATTAGCAAGCAAAAAAGAAGCACACACGGGACACGAGCTCAGCACGACGTCCGCACCAGCGTGCAGCGAGCAGGCGTGCAGCGAACTCTCTCGGAACTGCAACTGGCAACTGCCACCCTTCGCCTACGGCTCTACCCCAAAGGCAAAGCCTCCTCGTCGGGGAATACATATACATGCACATGAAACATGTACATGTTGTGCAAGCAAACCAAAAGAGGAATAGAGAGAGAGTTGTTTTTGTTTTGAAAATAAGAGCGGGGCTGCTTTGGCAGCGTGCACCTCGATCCTGTACCGTGTTTGTTATGACCCCCCCCAATGAACACACCAGGGTGAGGGAGGGCGAGACGAGACGATCGAGGGGTCCCGTACCATACGGAATCGACCCTATCCAGTGCTCAAGTGCTCAAGAGCGGGGCATTACAGTTATACTAAACCCATGAGGCGTTTTGTGCGTTCTCAAGGGAAAGGCATTCTCGATCACAAAGTAGTCATATCAGAGGGGCATCGGTGGGGACTCGCCCCGTTAAAAAACACGGCCGCAAAGATTCTCAAGTCTTCCGCGCTCAATTTCACTACTTTCGTCGCGCGCCTTGTCGAAGCTGGAGCAGGTGGAACTCGACGCCGTACAACACGGTCCAGTCGTGGGACAACAAGTCCGGCCGCTCCGCAAGGGCGGTCAACGCGATCCGCATGATGGAGGACGGCAACACGCGCTTCGTCACTGGCCGGTGGCACTACAAGTCGCCGACCGGCCTCGATGTGACTCCGTCCGTGATCGTGCTCGGCGGCTCAGAGTACCGCGTGCCGATCGAGGATCTGTTCGATGTCGACCCCGGCCGCATCATCGTGCAGCGCGTGCTCGGCTCGGTGGCGGGCATGCAGGAGCGCACCGCCTTCTCCTCCATCGAGTACTCGATCGCGCGCTGGGCGCCGCCAGTGCTGCTCGTGCTCGTCGAGAGCAGCTCGCCCATCATCGAGGCGGCCATCAAGCAGCTGCGCGGCCAGTACCTGCCCCTCGCGCCGATCCGCGTCGTGCTCAACCACGTGATGGTCTCGGCGCTGCGCGCGGTGCAGCAGGCCGAGAAGAACTCGACCCTCACCTCCGCCGGGCAGGAGCTGCTCATCACGCAGCTCGCGACGGAGCTCAACTGCCTCTACTCGATGGAGCTGCTGCTCAAGTCGAAGGTGGTGCGAGAGCGCGTCCTCTCCGGCGAGCTCGAGCTGCACGCCGCCATCATGGACTCGGGCACCGGCAAGGTCCGATTCTTTGGCGAGCACCCGCGCCAGATGGAGATCATGCGCGCGGCGGAGCTGCGCGCAAGGACGTATTCGACCGGCCTAAGCGCCACGCTCCCTCGCGAGGATTGGGGCTGCCCCTTTGAGCCGCTGGGCGACGACGACCCGGCCCTCGTGCTGCCGAACGTGGACTCGCAGTCCTCCAGCCCGCAGAAGTCGCGACGTGGCAAGTTCGCAACCGTTTGAGGGAAGATGAGTTTCCTTGTAGCGGCCGCATGGCGTTGCTCCCGTGCGCGCGCAGCCATACGTCATGGCTCATGCCCGTCATTTGTCGAGTTGCCATTCTCTGCGCTGCATGCAGCGCTTTCCGTCCGAGTAGAGAGGTGAGAACTCTACTGGCAAGATGCCATGTGTGAGATACCGTACGAGGAAGAGTGCAGTGGTGCCGCGGGCCCGCGCACCTCGCCTCGAGACCCGGCCTCGCGCGCGCCGCGCAGAGCGGAGAGTGGTTGAGAGGTTACTGGTGTCGTGAGATGATGCCATCGTTCATGTTGACTTGTTGATTGTGTGAGAATCCAAGCCCGTGTTGCTGTCCTGTGTGGTCGGCACGCTCACAGGTGGGGCGCGCGGCGGACCTCACGTTGGTGATATGTGTTGAGCTAGCAGCTACAGCTAGCTCCGTGCTGAAAAGCGAGCTCGAGCGGCACGAGGGCGAGCGAGCGGCCGCTGGCGGTGCCGGTGGCGGGCGGCCCGGTCTCTCCTCGTGCCCACACGTTACACGACACGTACATTGGCAGTGTGGGCGCGGTCTTCCGCTCGCGTCTAGCGTAGGAGAGAAATGTATCCTGAAACGAGCCGGGACCGACCGGATCTTTCTCTCCCACTGCCCCCATGCAGCGTTCGGTCCCGGCCGCACCTCAATTCATGCCTCCGACGCCGCGGGCGCCGCGCCAGTGGCAGCAGACTCCGCTCTCCCTCGTGATACTCCACCTCCCCGCTTCTCAGGCGGCTGCCAGCACCTCCTCGCGATGCGCCGCGCGCAGCGAAGCCGCGATCGACTTTGCCGGATCGCAGCCGGGCAGGCCGGCGCATGCCGACAGCAGCAAGCCGAGCACGGCGGCGGGGCCCCAGACCGGTGGGGGCAAGCCGAGCAGCTCTTGCACCTCGTCGAGCTTCGCGCGGAGCGAGTCGTCGAGCACCGTCCACGGCGGCGACCCGGAGTCGCGGGGCCTAGGAGAGGTGCAGGAGGAGTCTGGGCCATGTCCGGCGTGTGGCCGTTTGCACCCAAGGGGGGGAGGGGCGGGCCTGAGCTCGACGTCCTCGACGGACCAGCGCAGCGAGAGGCGACTCACCTGGTGTTGATGCTCGACTCGTGTACTGGCTACCGACCGACCAGCGCAGCGAGAGGCGCGGCTGACCGGCGCGATCTGCTGCAGCTGGAGCTCGAGGTCGGCCGTGCCTCGTTCCGGGTCACGGGCGAGGGAGAAGCGGACGTACAGCGAGGCGGCGCCTGCAGAAACATCCCCGGGGGAGGTGCAAGGGAGGCGCCGTGGGGAGCGGACGCGCAGCGGGGCCGCCGCCTGGCAGCGCCGACGGAGGGAGAGCCTTGAGCGCAAGACCTGCGCAGGCGGAGAGCGTGCCTCTCGGTCGAGTCTGTCGGTCGGTTGGTTGATGGATGACGCCGACTGGAGGGGCCGGGTAGAGCGCGAGACCTGCGCCGGCGAGGGTGGCGCGCACTCGCTCCACGCCGCCGCCGCCGCCCTCCTCGACGACGCCGTCGGCGGGAGATGCACCTGTGGAAGGTGAGGCGTCTCCGGCGGCCGGCGGCGGCGCGGGGTCGGCGGCGGCGACGGCGTGCAGGTAGAGCTTGGAGAGCCAGAGCTCCTGAGGGCGCGGGGAGGGGCGAATGGGGAGCGAGAGTCCAGCGTGTCAGCCGAGGCGTGGCCAGCGCAGGAGGGAGGAGGTGAGCAGGGGTGAGAGGTGTGAGGCGGGATGAGAGGCGCGAGGCGGCGCCTGGCCTTCGTCGTTGCTCTGCTCGTGCCGCATGTACGATGGCCACAGCGCCGCCACTGTGCGCGGGAGGTGGCCCGCATCGCGCCGCCCGGCCATCTCCTCCACCGCACCTACCGCGGACGTGGCACGCATCGAGGGCGGCCTCAGGCCCACCGTCTCTGCCAGAGCTGCTCGCACCGCCGAAGCTTGCGGCTGCAGCGCGGGCGTGCTGCCGGATGAGGCGGCGGTGGGAGAGCGCCTGCAGGCGCGTTACCAGTGCCAGTTGCTCCGCAGCGAGCACGCTCGCGCTGATCGCCGCCGGCTGCGCCGCCACTGCCGACGCCGCCTCTTGCAGCGCGGCGTCGTCGCCGAGTATCTGGGCGAGGTCGCCCAAGTCGCGCTCGGCAGCGGGCGGGGTCGCTGGCGTGCCCGGGGTGGCCGACGGCGCAGGCGGGGGCTTGGAGGGGGTGCCGAAGCCGAAGAAAGACATTAAACACCCGCGCCTACTGTCTGCTGTTGCCGCAGCCGCTTCACAGCTGCTCCTGTGGGAAGAGACCCAGGGTGCCAGGGAGGAGCAGCGTGAGCTAACCCTAGGCCCGCAAGACCCGAGCGGCTCAGCTACAAGTGCTCCAAGTAAGTTATCCCTGGGAGGCGCGGCGAGAGGATCCATTGCGGCCGCATTCGCCTGGGGAGACCTCGGCCGGGCCGTCGACGCCTTCGGAAGCGGTGGAGCCGGGAGAAGCTGGCGGAGACGAAGGGCGGCAGCGGAGAAAGCGAGGGAAACGACCATACCGGTCGTCGCATAACGCTCGGGAGACGAGCAAGAGAGCGAATCAAGGAGGGTCGGGACCCTGGGAAGGCGAGGGGTGAGCCCTCAGGCGGGGGGGGGTCTACTCAAACGTCTACGCAAGTGAGTGTAGAGTGGTGGTGTGGGGCGTGCAGGGTGGTGTTCATTAGCTCCGAGTAGAGGGGGCGTCCTGCAGTCTGAGGGAGGGTGTAGAGGATGTAGAGTGTAGAGCGCTGTAGAGCTGTAGAGCTGTAGAGCGCGCTGTAGAGCTGTAGAGCTCTACATCCGCCGCGTGACGATGTGAGTCCGATGTAGAGCGATGTAGAGGCGCTCTACAACGTGAAATCTCTACAACAAACTCTACATCATAGGCGGCGAACGAGGCACGGTCGCTCTCCGACATGAGGCGCGTTGCACTTGCCAGTGCTGCCCTGGCCTTCTGTCTGCCCGCCCAATGGGTGGCAGTGCCTCTGCTGCTGTGGCATGCCTCACGGCTGCGACTGGCCGGCGCCTCGGCGCGTCAGCTCGGCTCGGCGTAGCGATCGTAGCCAGCGCAACTCGCTTGGACTCAACGCTCAGGCCAGGAGCTCCCGCACGCGCTGGCGCGAGTCATGGCGCATGCAACGCGCAGCAATGCTCGCCTCGCCTCGCGCAAATGCGACCGTCCTCGCAGCCGACAGTCCACCGCCTGCTAAAGAAGCACAGCGACGAATGCGGCACCGGCGACGCATGGCAGGCTGGTCATGACGCAGTTATAGGGTGTTGTGTGCCGTCAGAGAGCGACTCTCTGTGTCTGTGTGTCAGTGATAAGATAGTCAGGGCCGTCCATCAGAGCTCCAGTAAGCTCGGAGACACCCCATTAGTGCGACTCGACCTCTTTGAGTCACTGCCTTCCCAGCGGTTTGGCTGTAGAGCCTCTACAACAAACTCTACAGCAAAATCGCGCTCTACATCGCTCTACATCGGACTCACATCGTCACGCGCCGGATGTAGAGCTCTACAGCTCTACAGCGCTCCAGAGCGCTCTACATCTCTACAGCTCTACAGCGCTCTACACTCTACATCCTCTACACCCTCCCTCAGCCTGCAGTCAAGGGGAAACCCGGTACGCGGGGCTAACCCTCGGAGACCTGTGTTTACTTTACGGCCCTTTCCCTGCGAACGCGCACCCCCGGGGCTAGGGCTCTCTAGCCCGTAACCCGATACCGATCATCCGGCCCGCTGGGTGCGCTTCTCAGCTCCCCGGCCCTGGATGTGAGGTTAATGACTGCACTCCAAGTGCTCCAAGTTATGAATCGCCACCAGAAATGCATCCTGGACATGAGCCCAGAGGCCGAGAGGCTGCTCGGAGGGGAGTTTCGGCTCCATATAGTGGCGCTGGACGAGGAAGGAAGGCTCAAGTCGTTTTGTACCGGATTTCAATGTTAGTGGCAAAACCGCGGAACCGAAAATGATGGCGTTTAATTTCGCGCACCTGCTGTCCTCCGCCTGCGGCGGCGCTCCGCGCCGCTTGGGGCGCCTGCGGCGCCCCTCGCCTGGGCGCGCTGCGCGCGCCTGTTTTTGGGGGGCTACCAGCATCGAAAAAGTGCCATTCTTCCTCCACACCGCCGTGGCGTGGCAGACGGTGAACGAGCTAGCGTGCGGGGAGCAGAGCGGCATTGTGCATGGTGCGGAGTGCATTGCCGTTCTTAACGGAGTCGCTTAGGCGGCTCCGGTGGTGAGCCGGTGTGTGTGCCAGTCCGCGCCAGTCCGCGCCCTTGTCGTGCCAAAGAAAGAAAGAAAACACACAACCCAAGGGAGGGATGGGAGAACGGCACGCCGCCACCACACAGGGATTTTAAGGAGAGGAGTGTGGTGCGCTAGCCGTCGCCCACCCTGGGGAGTCTGCCTCTTCGTATCTCTTTTCGCAGTCTCTCGCCGCTTCTCGCTGCAACCTTCATGCCACCTCGCGGCCGTCCCACTCTCGTCGGTCTCTCCCTTGTCACTTCCTCCTCTGTCGCGTCGTTCTCTTCTGCCTCGTCCTGCGACGCCGCCGCCTGCCGGTCCCTTGTTCTCGCGGCTTCTTTCGCCTTGCGCAACTCCGTCCTCCTCGCGGCGTATCCTGGCCCCTCGAGTCTATCAAGCTCCCCTCGCGCAAGGACCACATTTCTGACTCCCACTCCGATCATTTGCCTTCGCCCGCGTGCCTTCCTGACACGAGGACCCGGCTGGCTCCTCCGCTTGTGGGCCTGCAGCCCTCTGGTTTCCGTTCCATGGGCAAGCTACGAGACTGGCTTCGTGGCGACGGCGACCGCCCGCGCTGGTCGAGGCTGCAGTACGCCGTCGCCGCGTGCGCCGAAGACTTACAGGACGAGCTTCAGGACGAGTGGAACGATTGGACGCCAGACAAGTTCGCGGGGTACGAATCAGGGGACGAGTTCGACTCGTGCAGCGAGTGGGACGACGGCGAGGCCGTCGACCGCGGCTGGGAGTGGCTCGGCTGGTCGCCGACCGACCGCGAGGCAGACGGGCACGGTGACGGAGACGAGAGTGAGGACGAAGGGCCACTGGACGATTCAACCTACGGCGCATGCGACTATCCCCGCCTCACAGACGACCGTCGGCTGCAAGACATGATCGACGCCACACCGTGCGTCGTGACCAGATTCCTGATCGCGCATGGGAAGCAGTTGGCAATGCAGGAGGACGTTTACGGAGACGGGTTTGATGACGGGTTTGAATGGGGCCAGAAGTCCGCACAGGAGGCGGGCCCGAGCGAGGCGCAGGAGGTGGGCCACAGCGAGCAGCGGGCCAAGCGCCAGTGCCACTTCTTCAAGCGGGGGACGTGCCGGAACGGCGACGCCTGCCGTTTCGGGCACTCCTAGAGGCGGAGACGAGACACCAGTTCACGACAAGACAGTCAGCAGGGCGGCGCGCCGCGGCGGCAAGGCGCAGAGACAGGGCAGATAAGGACAAGAGCTGAGCGGCAGACCATCCGGAAACTAAACCCCTCGGCTCGCATGCCGGTGAGAGGGTGCCAGGAGTACCAGGGTTCGGCTGGATAAGAATGGTATACGACGACGCACATGACAGCGCGAGAGCTTCCCGCGGGAACCCCCCCCCCCCCCCCGCGAGACCAACAAGCGAGGACAGCACCCGACAAGACCGGAGAGGGCGTGACAGGACCAAACTTCACAGGAACTCGAACCGAGACAGGGAGCGAGCCCGAGAACGGCGCAGACAGGTTGCAAACGGGTGAGGGTTCACTCGACTGCGGGTCGCGGGATCGGACCGGACCGGAGAAAACACAGGACACAGGACCAGAGCGGACCGGACACCGGATCGGAAGAGACCGAACCCGACAGGATACTGAGCCAAACCAGACTCAAAACTGAGCTAATTGATCAGTAACCTCATTAACCGGAACTTAATTGACGGGAGACGACGAATCAGCGATAACTCGAGACTTACCGGATCAATGCTAACTAATAAATGGAACTGATAACTGGAGAGGACCGATCCGAATCGCACCAAGCCGAACCGAACCGAACCGAACCGAACTGGGGTACCGTGGGGTACCGGACCGAGGACCGCCCCGCGAGCGGCGCCGAACGGTGACTGGACGGGCGCATGGCCCAGAGTCGTGGGACTCGACCGGACAAGACAGGACAAGACAAGACACCGGACCAGAGCCGACCGGAGAAGGCTGGCCGAACCGAACCGAACCGAGCCAAACCGAACTGAAAACTGAGCTAGTTTGTCCGTAACCTAATTAACCGGAACTTGTCGTGCCAAAGAAAGAAAGAAAGAAAACACACAACCCAAGGGAGGGATGGGAGAACGGCACGCCGCCACCACACAGGGATTTTAAGGAGAGGAGTGTGGTGCGCTAGCCGTCGCCCACCCTGGGGAGTCTGCCTCTTCGTATCTCTTTTCGCAGTCTCTCGCCGCTTCTCGCTGCAACCTTCATGCCACCTCGCGGCCGTCCCACTCTCGTCGGTCTCTCCCTTGTCACTTCCTCCTCTGTCGCGTCGTTCTCTTCTGCCTCGTCCTGCGACGCCGCCGCCTGCCGGTCCCTTGTTCTCGCGGCTTCTTTCGCCTTGCGCAACTCCGTCCTCCTCGCGGCGTATCCTGGCCCCTCGAGTCTATCAAGCTCCCCTCGCGCAAGGACCACATTTCTGACTCCCACTCCGATCATTTGCCTACACGTCATGTTGTTGCTCAGGTCCACTCTCTCTTCGAACACTCGTGCCTCTACGGATGATGCCGGCGCTGGGGTCCCCTTCGGGTGCATCGTGACATCTGACAACTGAATTTCCACTGGTTCGTCCTCCCCCGAGTCATCTTCCCCGTCCTCCTTCCGCTCGGCCCTTCGCTCGGTACGTTCGGTGTGGCTCACCCTCCATGCCGTGAACAGGCGCTTTATCCACCCTATATTCTTCTCTCGTTCCTCTGCCCTTGCCTTGGTCTTGTCGTTGTTTCGCACCCATGAGCCATGTCTGTATGGCAATCGAGGCTGCCTTCCCCACTACCTGAAGTTCACTCGTCACCTCTCCCGCGAGCTCCCTTCTCTTTCTTTCGGGTATGGAGTCCGTGAGTGCGGGTAGCGTGCAGGCAATCACGGGTGCTATTTTGTCGTACTCCTCTTCGGCGAGCGCCCCAAATCTAGACCCTTTCGCCTTTAAGGAGGCTGCCCTCGCTCGTCTCAGGAATGTGGCGGTGTCTTTTGAGTCCGGCGCCTCCCGTTCAACTCTTGCTGTCGCCCTCGCTGTGTGTTTGTCGAGCTTCCGCATGAAGTGACGCGCCTCTTCCTTATTTCCAGCGCAGCTGCCGCTCAGTATGTGCGCCAACGACGCCTGTGGTGGCTCATTGTCTTCTTGTTTCCAGTCGTCCCAGTCTTTCAGTTCCCCGCGTCTCCTCCTTGCCTCGCGCGCCTCTTTTGCGACCTCATCCCTAGCCGCTTTGCACGCTCTGCATCCCCAGAACGCACTTCTCGTGGCGGGGCCCCTCATTCCCCGTTTCTTTTCCCCCTCTAGAATACGCCTGTGGTGTTCCCCATGTGGCACCCCGACCTGTTGTCTCACCCTGGCCCCCAAGATCGTTTTGGTCGTCACATTGTGATCCCCGACGTCGTCAAATGTCGCCCGCCTGTCCTTCCCCCCGTTCTCGTCTGGTAATCTCATCTTATTATCCCATCGATGCTTGAGGCTGGCTACTGCCACTTCGCTCCACAACCGTCCCGCCACCCCTGCCGTGTGCGACCCCGGCCTCACTGTCTTTCGATATTGCTCGCACACCCACTCGTGCGCGCTCTTACACATGTGTCCGTACGTCCGTCGGTCCACTATCTCCCTCTTCTCTGCGTTCTCTGCCGCCTCCCTTCGCACCGTGTACATGCATGGCCGCGTCCGCACCGCTTCCCGCACCACTTTCGAGGCGTCCTCCGTGTCGTTATCCCCGAGGTGTGCTGTCGCCACTCTTGTCGTGCCAGTGTGCTGTCCGCGAGTTCGCAGAATTCTTTGTCTTCGGCGATCGAAGGCTGCGGGCTGTCATCGGGCTGTGATGTGGCGTCGGAGACTTTCATGCAGACGGAGCAGCAGCCGTCCGCTGCAGGCAGCAGCGCGCACGCTTGCGAGCACCGCGAAGCGGCTGCCGACGGTGATGCCAGGGCCGGACGTGCAGCTTCGAGGGCCGAGGGTGGGGCCTTTGCGCTCTCCTCCACGTTGGGAGGGGTCCGGCGCGTCTGCGACGGGGCGGTGGGAGTCGGGCTGGGCGCAGACGTACGTGAGCTCGATGCAGCGGTGGGAGAAGGGCAAGGAGCGGCGCATGGAGGAGTTTGGGCACTCGAAGCAGTGGAAGACGCTCTCGTCGCACGAGGCACCCTCTCCCCCTCGCTCCTCGACGCATCCCGTCTCCAAGCCCCCCTCCAGGCGCAGCGAGCCCGTACGGCAGTCCCAGTGGTGAGCAGAGCTCTCTTCTCGCAGGCGTACGAGCAGTACAACCTGCGCAAGCGAGACCTCGCTGGGCTGCCTTTCGTCGCAAAGTACAACGTGTACGGCGCGCCGCGCCACACGCGCTTCTACGTCGTCTTTGACGTGCAGGCTGTCGCCCTCCGCCGCACCGCGGCCGCGCCTCGGCTGCACCTCGCCCGCACTTCTGCGCCCTGACCGCACTCCGGCCGCACCTCGGCCGCACCTCGGCGGCGCCTCGGCTATCTCGGCGATCTCGGCGATCTCGGCTATCTCGGCGATCTCGGGTCTTCGGCGCGCAGGACGCCGCCCTGCGCAAGTGGGGCTCCGCGCAGCTCCTCGAGGCGGCGCTGCAGGAGCGGCGCGCAAAGCGGGACAGGCGCGAGGCGTAGCCGAGGTGTAGCCGAGGTGTAGCCGAGGTGTAGCCGAGGTGCAGCCGAGGTGCAGCCGAGAGGAAGCCGAGTTGCAGCCTAGCCAAGCGGGGCAGGTGGCGTAGCTGCTGGCCGTGTCCCGACCCTCAGCGTGCCGGGCCCTGCAGGCGATTGGCGAGGAGGCAGCCGCCGGTGCTGATGCTGCTGCGGCCCGTCCGGCAGCGAGCGGGCGCACACCGACGCACCATCGCGCTCTTCTTCTCGGAGCCTTCTCGGAGCCCGCCCGGACCCCTGCAGGCCACATCAACGTCGGGTCGCGCGCCGTCTTCGCCGCGATCGTCGGCAACTCTGGCGTCGCGGGCATCAAGTTCGCGGGCTGGATCTGCACGGGCTCTGCGTCGCTGCTCTCCGAGTCGATCCACTCGATCGCTGACCTCGGCAACCAGGCGACCTCCTCGCACCCGCGCTGCAGTCTATGCTCAATCTCGGCTCACTCTGTCCGGGGCATGTCTGCAGGTCCTCCTCGCCGTCGGGCTGCAGCAGTCGCTCCGCGTCGCAGACGAGCAGCGGCCGTACGGGTATGGCTTCGAGGTCTACGTCTGGGCAATGATCTCCGGCGTCGACATCGCGTCGCCTGCGCTGCAGCTGGAGCTTCCTCCCAGCCTGCTCCGGACCACCGTCTAGGCGTTTCGACCTTCATTCTCGGCGCGGGCGCGTCGGTGCAGCACGGGCGTCTCTCTGCCGACTCTCTAGGAAGTGTCTACGAAGTGTCGAGGAAGTGTCTAGGTGCAGCACGGGCGTCTCTCTGCCGACACGCCTCTCCGTCCTCTCGCTCACCGCCGGCAGCGCGGCGCAGGTGTACCACGGCGTCTCGTGCTTGCTCGCGCCGCACGAGATCGACTCTCTGCCGACGGCGCTCGGCGTGCTCCTCGCGGCGGGCCGTGCTCGATGGGGGTCGCGCCGTCGCGTGGCTTGGCCATGACGTGTCCCCGACACGTCCCTCCCAGGCGGGCGTGCTCGAGGGGTACACTCTCTCCGTCGCGTGGCACGAGATGCAGGCGTGATCACCCGAGATTGCACGAGACTGCACGAGACTGCACACTCTCCGTCGCGTGGCACGAGATGCAGGCGTGATCACCCGAGATTGCACGAGATTGCACGAGACTGCACACTCTCCGTCGCGTGGCACGAGATGCTGCCGGCGCGTGTCTCCGCGCCGCCAGCACATACACAGCCGCCGGCCGCGAGGCGAGCGCCCCTTCACGGGCGCTGCGATGGGGTTCGCAGGTCGAGGCGCGCAAGGCGGAGATGACGCCGCTGCAGTACCTCAGCAGAGGCGCCCGCTCGTACCCCGCTCTGGCGGCTCGAGGCGTCGTCACGGCCGCAGCCGTGAGCAGGCACCGACCCGCTCAACCCCGCCGTCCTGCTCGAGGACTCGGTGGCTGTCGTCGGGGTCGGCATCGCCGCTGCGGGCGTCGGCGTCTCGCTTGTGACTGCCACTCGCCCGAGTTTTCCCTGAGCCTTCTCGGAGCTTTCCTGCAGGCGTCGGCCTCACGCACGTGACTGGCCGCCCTGCTCCTGCGGCGCCGCGAGGAGTGGGTGTGGAGCGTCGCCTCTCCACCCCTCCAGCTGTGAGCAGGCAACCCGGTCTACGACGCCGCCGGCTCGATCGCCGTCGGGGGACTGATGGGCGCCGTCGCCATCTTCATCATCAACCGGAGCCAGACCTCCTCGGCAGGGCGGCGGCTCGTGCGCCTTCCCCCGACCCTCCCCCGACCCTTCCTGCACAGGAACCGCACCTTCCTTGGCCAGTCGGTGCCGCGCCGCACCCGCGACGTCGTCCGCACGCTCGAGGCGCCGCGAGATGGCGCCGACACGTCCGGGACACGTCCGGGACGCCCCCCCGAGACACTCTGTAGGCGGACGAGATGGTCCTGACGGTGCAGGACGTCAAGTCGGTGCTGGTGGGGCCGCAGAGCGCGCGCTTCAAGGCCGAGATCCACTTCAACCCGCAGCTGCTCTCGGACAAGTACCTCGCCGCGCACAACAACCTGCGCGAGGTGCACAAGACGTGCCGCGCGGTCGAGACGGAGGAGGACGCGAAGCGACTCTTCGAGCGGTCCGCCGTCTTCCTCCTCGCGACTCTCTCCATCGAGGCGGCAGCGCCGGCCGCCCTCACGCGACGTGCCCACAAGCAGCAGCCGCGGGACCTTCCTTCGGCCTCGCCCCACACACCGCAGACACGGGCACGCAGAGTGATTTCGCCGCTCTCCTCGCCGCAGGTAGACCGGCTGGAGCACATCGTGCGCACGGCGTACCCAGAGTTCAAATACATAGACTTGGAGGTGTTGTGACGGGCAGCGGCGAGCCGAGGCGCGGGCTCGACCGCGGTGCGCGTGCTCTGGGGTTGATGTGTGCGGGCCATGAGCCATGTCCTGGGGGAGCTTTCAGCGAATTTAAATTTTAATGAATGGACGAGAGTCGAGAGTCGACGAGAGACGCGCACGGCGCGGGGCCCATCCGCTGAGCACCGGTTTGACAGTAAAAAGCGACACCCCGACTGCGGCGCGACAGCGCCTCCGCACCCCTGACAGTGGTCAGTGGACAGCGCCCGCGGACCGCCGGGGCTCCCCCGCCCGGGCGGCCGCAGAACGGCCCAACGGCTCGGGGGTGAAGGAAAATCCTCACGGGGGGAGCCTGAGCAGAGCGGACAACGGCTGTAGGGCTCTTTATCAAGATACGTTCTGGTGTTTCTTAGCTCCGAGTAGAGGGGGCGCTCTCCGCGCTGCTAGGGGGAACCCAAAAAGCGCAGTGCGCAGCAATTGCGAATTGGTGCGCAGACCAACCCTCGGCGAGACCCGTGAGTTTACTTGCTTCGTTTATGGCGATATGGCCCCTCGGCTCCCCCCTGCACGAACGCGCACCCCCCCCCCCCCCCCAGCACCTAGCACGTAGCAGGATCTCTCTTGCCCGTAGCCCGATCCCGATCATCCGGCCCACACACTGCTCACTGGGTGCGCTTCTCAGGACTCAGCTCCCCCCCCCCGCCCCCTGGGTGTGTGAGGCTGATGACGCTGCACTCCAACGTCCAAGAGCGGTCCAAGTGCTCCAACGTCCAACCGTGCCCCGCCCCCGCGCTTTCTCTCTCCTCTCTGGGCGACCGTCTGGGCACTGGGGCCCCGTGGAGCGTGGCACCTTGCTCCTTGCGGGTGCGCGTGGTGGCCGTGTGCCCGTGTGGCGAGGGTGGAGAGAGCGCGCGCGAGAGCCGACGGAGAGAGTTCGCGCATCGCGCGGCGGCCGGCGCCGCGCTGTGTGCATTCCGCGCGTGGAGCCGCGGAGGTGGGAGGATCCATCCGCGAGACCGCACGAGAGGGTCGGATTGTCAGTCATCGAAATCTCTAGTCTTTCTTAGAGATTGAGAGGAGTGAGACCTGAAGATTTCAGGGCAGATCTCAGTCTCTAGTCCCGCCCTTGAGATCTCCCAAATCTTCGTCGAGACTTCAGCCACGAAATCTCAGTCTTCCCGTCGCTCGGTGTGAGTTTCTAGAGGAAACGCGTGAGATCTCAAATGGCGAAGATTCCTTTTCGCTTTGGGAGTTTGAGATTTCGATGAGGGGTGGGAGAGACTGAGACTGCAAGCAAGAGAGATTCCGTTTTCGATGCAGAATGCTGTGAACTTCCTCAACCTTCCAACGCCTTTATCTCGCTTCGTTCGAAAAACATCATTTCGGGACCCCCGAAATCTACTCGTTTAGGGCAGCGTGACTCGAGATTTGAGATTGAGACTGAAAGAGGCACGCTCGGCTTGCAATGCTTGCGCCGCCGCCGCCGCCCATCTCGCCGCCGCCTGAGGCGGTTCTCCACGAAGCTGTGGCCGCTCGAGAGTGAGGATGAGATCGTCGCGCTTCTCCTCGGCATGGCCCGCTACCCAGTCGACACACCCGATCGCGCAGAGGTCATCGCTGCCGACATGCAAACAAAGCACGCGTCCACGACCATCAACGTCCTCGTCAGCAGCATCGAGAGCGAGGCGGGCATCAGCGCTCTCGTGGATCTTCTCGACCCCATGCGCTCCCATGAGCAGGAGAAGTCCACGCCGCTCCACCTGGTCCCTTGAGTTCTGCGCCGTCTGCGCTTTGCAAGGGCAGAAGGTGCGCCTTGTGGTCAGCGACGAGCCCGTCCGTCCAACCGTATACTGCACGCACGGGCGCTTTGGCGGGCTCCTCTACTGCAAGCGCTGCCCAGATTGCCGCGCCAAGCACAACCTCTCATATGCCGAGGAGTCGCTCGGCTGGCTCAGGGCAAGCAGGTGCCGTATGACGGCGCGATGGATCGGACTCGCAAGTACGTCCAGCTGTCGCGAGACATCATCTTTGAGGGCGAGATGCTGTGGCGCCTCGACACGCAGATGCTCCACTCGCACACCGGCTTTGAGCCGTACGCCAAGGAGTGGACGACCTTTGCCGACGAGCCCGCGCCGCAGCTGGTCGAGCCTTTGCGGATAGCGCTGTCCCTCTCATCTAATTCGGCGTAGACCGCGCGCGCAGCGCGCTCCGTGTTTGCAGACCGCCCTGGCGGACTCGTTTACACTTCCAAGCTCAAGCCAGGCGCCGCAGGCCATAAAGAGGAGCGCAGATTAAAATGGCGCCGCAGGCTCCCCGGGCCCCAAATCTCAATCTCAAATCTCAATCTCAAATCTCAGACCTCGGGAGGTGTGCATAAACCAGACACCACTATGTTATATCATAGGATATAACATACTGAGATACCAGGCTCTTCCCTGGCATATCAGCTATCAAGAAACCGTCTGACTTATAGGAGGAGGAGCTCTGTATTCTGCTTTTTCGACACATCCCACAGAAAACATCCGGGCCATGGGAATATCGGTCCAGACACTCTGGGTTCTGGTTTTTCGAGGTGTGAACGATCTCCCCGTGGAGGGGTCATTCCGGCGGAATGACCTTTCATTAACTAATCGGATTCCGAATGGGTCGAACGGGAGTACTAAGACAGCAGCATGTTCTGGGTGGGAGGAACCCTTGGGGGGAACCGTTTTATCGCTCCAGGCATTGGTTTCTGGTTTCTGGTTTCTGCTCCGAAAGCGAGGTTGGCGGCGCGCCGCGCTGCCACGCACTTTTGTGGCTCACGGGAGGGAGGCCTGCGATGCGGTCGAGTCCGCCAGGCTGCCGCGATCCCGAGCGGAAACGCCGTGGCAGCCAACATGGCTGCCTCGTGCATCGGACGCCGACCGGCGGGGCCGTTGAGCTTGTCATGCCCAAGCCCTGAAAGGCTGAGCTGTGAAAGGCAGGCGTTGTGCGAGTGTTTTGAGTACCTATCACCTATCAATAGAGTGTTTGGATCTACTCTGTTGGAGACAGAAAGAAGCTCTATCACAACGTCGGCGGAGCGGCCAATGCGCGCGGCGATCTTGAGGGCACCACCAGGAGCTGGCAAGGCCTCATCGCACGCTACCGCACGTGCCGATCCGTGCCGAGAATTACCCGCACCCGGCGTTGACAACCTCAGCTTAACACTCATCATCAGTCGCGACCAATCGGAGCAGAAACCAGAAACCAGAACAAAATGCATGCCGCTTTTTGCTGTTCCCACTTGAAAAAAAATCGGATGGGGAACCTGTTCATTGGCCGGAATGAGCTCATTAGGACGAAGCGGGAGATGTATTCACACCGCAGAAACCAGACCCACAGGCAGATCCCACGGGAAATCGAGGCGGGTGTCCCAGAAAACAGATCCCAGAAAAAACAGAGCGCGCCGCAGAAACCGACCGACCCCTGGGTTTTCGGCTATGGGAAACCGCCATGGGAAACCGCAGCAGAAACCCTATGGGAAACCGAGGTCTGGTGTCTGCTTTGTGCACGAATGCCTCGGACCTCAATCTCACTGCAGGTCAAACCAGCCCAACCCTTCTAGAAGCTTCGAGGCTCTTGTCTCAGTATTCACGCCGCAAATCTCCAAATCTCAGCTCTCAAATCTCTAGGTTGGAGGCCGTCCAAATCTTCAGTCTCAAATCTTGAATCTCGAGCGAACTCGACCGCAGATTCCTTTTGGTGTGGGAAATCTCATTCTCCAAGTCTCTGGTCTCTAATCTCAAAGTCTCCCACCGGAGGGGGAGGCTGAGTGACTGAGGTCTCAAATCTCAAATCTCTGGTCTCAAATCTCTGGGTAGCACTGTAGACCCGAGTGGAGTCTTTCAAATCTTTAAGCTCTCAATCTCTAAAAAAGACTAGAGATTTCAATTACTCCGGATTGTCGGGGAGTGGTGGTCTGGTGTGTGGTGCACTGGTAGGACTGGAGCGGGACCCCCCAACCGAGAGCGACGGTATACTGTAAACAAGCGCAGTCAGTTTCCCTGTCATGTTACATGCGGCATGTGGCTGAGAGCTAGCCTCTACACAGCTGACGAGTACGCGAGTACGCGGCGCTCCGAAGACAGAGCATGTCGAGGAAGTAGTGCGGTCCCGTCCGTGTCAACGCTTGAGCCACGGCGAGTCCTTTGGAAACTCGAGGGACTTGAGGTAGTCCTTGACGCCGCGCGAGCCGCCGTCGTACGGGTCGCCCTCGTTCTCCATCGGCGCGCCTGGCACGGTGCAGGGTCGTCTGATCGCCGAGGGCCGCAAGCGCGCGGGGCGAGGCGGGTCTGCGCGCCGGGCCGTGCAAACTGCAGGATCACGTCGTTGGTCCTCGTCTTGCTGAATTTTGGCTCGTTGGAGCCGATCGCACCTGCTCCATAGGCATGGCATGAGAGCCGCGCCTGCCACACGGCCCGCCGTCCCCCGCGCGGCGGCCTCACCCATGATGGTGTCGAAGTCGAGGAAGCGGGACGGTATCACCTTCCGCTCGAAAGTGCCGTCGCGACCCATGCAGGCCGTGGTCGCGAGGAGCGCGTCTCCGGCGCTGATGACGCCGCTCTGCTCCGCGTTGCCGCCCTCGACGAGGTACTGTACAACGACACCGCCGTCGCTCCCCTCCTCAAAAGCAATGCCCAGCGGCTTGTCGAGCTTCACCTCGTAGCAGTCCTTTGGCAGCTCGAAGAGGGCCGGGTAGGCATCGCGGTCCTCCTGCGGGTACTCCTTTACGAAGTCGATCCAGCCGCTGTAGTACGAGCCGAAGCCCTTTCCAAACTCCATGGCGGGCGGCAGAGGCTGGCGGGCTGCTGCGGGATAGCCAGTGCGGAGAGCTGCCGGTGCGCACCGGAAGCCGGCGGAGGGCGCGACCAGGAGGAGCGAGAGGATGGATCTCAAGGCAGTAGGCATCGTAAGTCAGTGCCGCCTGCCTCGCGCTGTTGCCTGTTGCTTCGCAGCCGCTGCCGTCGTTGCCGATGCTCGTTCCCTAAGCCCTCGTCCGAGAATCCCGAAAAAAGAATTCCTGGTTTTCCCTGGGCGAATGATCGGAGTGGGAGTCAGAAATGTGGTCCTTGCGCGAGGGGAGCTCGATAGACTCGAGGGGCCAGGATACGCCGCGAGGAGGACGGAGTTGCGCCGAAAGGCGAAAGAAGCCGCGAGAACAAGGGACCGCGGCAGGCGGCGGCGCCGCACGACGATGGCGGCGAATTATACAACCTCCGGGCCTAACAACCCGGACTGGCTCGAGGCGGACCCCGAGGGGACGCTCGGGCGTGACTACCCCTGGGGTGGGATACAGCGACAGGGACCGCGGCACCGCCCGTGGGCTTCCGATCGTTGGGAACCCAGAGAAGCGCACCGGCGGGAATTACACAACCACGGCGCTTGTCGGCCCTCCGGAGACATGGTCCTGCGGAGCATCTGACCATGATGGCAGAGCGCGAACGCTGCGAGCCACGTCGAGATTCATACCGCGGGGGCGCACGTTCCTGCGGGCATGCATGAGACATACGATATCGAGGAGGTCCCCGGCGCGGACTATGATCCCCGCCACGGGTCACGAGACCCCGGCGCGCAATGGCGCTCCGTACCACCGCCAAGCGACGACACGTACGGCGTACCCGACAGGGGTGCCCTTGAACGAGACCAGTTGTAGCTGCAGAGCCAGCCACTCCTGACGCCGGGTGCCCAGAGCGACGGCGTCTGGACGGGCGTTGCGGCCCTTAGGGTACCCCTAGGCTTAAAAGGGTGGGCCCTGGGGTGCCTGCGGCTTAAACGGCTTAAAACCTGCCATGGCAGGTTTTAAGAGCTGCTGGGCCGCCGATTCCTTTGGGGTACCCTAAGTTGCGGCCGGCGGCCGTGCTCTCTACACACGGAAGCCCCCGGCATTGGCCGAGGTGCACAAGCACGTGCCGCGGCGCGGCTCGGCGAGCCCTCCGCAGCGGACTGCAGAGGAGGAGGCGCAGAAGGGAAGGTCCCTTCAGACACGGGAGATCGCTACGTCGACTTCGACGGCGCGTCCCACGGGCCCGTGAGGCGGGCGGACCACACCGAGCTCGCGAAGGCGCGGGCGGAGATCGAGTGCCTCCGGGTGACGCTCGAGATGCATCGGGATAGGGAGCGAGCGCAAACCCTCGGGGCCCGCGCCCGCGACCTCGACCGCGAGGCGAAGATGCTCTTCAGAGCGATGGAGACCGAGGCCGAGACAGAAACCAAGATCACCGCCACCACCACCTCGGCGGCGGCGGCGCGCGGGCTGCCCGCGCGCGGCGCGCCGCCCCGGGGACGTTGGGGGCCCCGCCGCAAACCCCGTGCACCACCCTCCCAGCGGGCGAGTCAACCACCCCCGCGCGGCCGAGCAATCAGCGCCTCCAAGCGCGGCCGCGTGCATCGCCGGTAGGAAGACCGGCGGGCCGCTCTACGGCGCGGCGGCCCCCGGTGGCGGCGGTCGGGCCGGGCTCGAAGCCGGCTTCGAGCCCGCCGACCCCGCCGCGCGCCTTCCGCAACCCTCGGGCCCTCACCCGGCCACCCATCGGGAACCCCCGCCCCGTGACAGACGCGGCTTCCTCAGAAGCCGTCGCCACCCTCGCCACACAGCGAATTCAGAAGCCGTCATAGCTCATACTTCACAAGACGAAAACAGGAAAATTCCATCGGCATCGCGCACAAACACTGTCGAAAAGAATTTAGCGAGGGAAATTAGCGGCCCCGACCCCCGAAAAGTACCGCGGCTCTCATCGTCCTTCCAACCGACTCAACGAAGAAGACACACACGCACACACACTCTCTCACACATGTGTAAACTCGACAAGCTGTCGCACAGAGATGCATCTCGGCCAGCCTGAGACTCTTCCCCGTCCACGCGCATCCCCTGGGGGGGTTGGGCGACTGCAGCTGGGTGAAGCTGAAGGCGCTGAATCGTGGCGCTGAACGAATGACCCGATCGTACAGCGGCGCTACTTGACGAAGCTAACGTCTCCCAGCACGCCCGCCACGCGCGCGAATCGCGCGTCTAGCTCCGCCTGTATCTCGGCCGGGCTGTGCCCCAGCCTCGCCCACTCCCGCACCTGCCGCAGCAGGTCGTCGTAGAGGGTTAGGGTTCGGGTTCGGGTTCGGGTTCGGGTTAGGGTTAGGGTTAGGTCCCGCACCTGCCGCAGCAGGTCGTCGTACAGCACCGCGGTGCAGACGATGTTGAGCGCGGGCTTCTCGCCCGCGGGCAGCCGCTCGACCAGCTCCTCGACCAGCTCCGCGTGCCGGCTGTGCGCCTCGTCGTGCGCGTCCTCGAGCGCGTCGACGGACTCCGCGCGGTCGAGCAGCGCGCAGCAGCGCCGCACGTCCACCAGGCCGCGCAAGCCCTTGCGCGGCGCGACGAGCGCCTGGACCGAAGCGATGGTCTGCGCCGTCGACATGCAGTGCACCAGCCGCGGCAGCCGCTCCAGCGGCGCCGCGTCCCGGTCTCTCGGCCGAACGGCCGCGACTTCGAGCTCCTCCGCCTCCACCGGGTCCATCACCGTGTAGCCAAAGGGCTTCAATACGCGCCCCAGCGCGTTGAAACGCTCCGGCGAGTCGCTCTCCACCACGATCGTGTTCCCTATGGCAAGTGGCCCAGACATGGAGCGGGCCCGATCGCGAACGAGACTCCTACACGCTCGTGTTGCCCGGCAGGCTGCTGCCCCTGCCGCCGCCCCCGCCCGCCGCCCCCACCGGCCGCCCGCCGCCCTCGATCTGCCGCTGCAGAGCCGCGATGCGTGCCTCGCGAGCCCCGCACTGGAAGTCGGGCTTGCCGCACACCTCTGCGCACCAGCGCAAGACCTCGCCGATCACGGGCGCCTGGCTGTCGATGAGGACGTCCGCCTGGGGCAGCCTTTCCTCTCTCGCTATGCAGTCTCTCACTATGCAGTCTCTATAGGACCGCGTCTAGGGACTGTCCTGGTGCAGACGACCGCTCCTCTCGCGCAGAAGCTCTGAGCAGTCTGTAGGTGCCCTCTAGGAGGTGTCCTGGTGCAGCCGGTCGATCCGCTCTCGCAGCGTGCGCGTCCGCTCCGCCTCGCGCGCGCGCGGGTTGCCAAGCACCACGCGGAAGTTGCGAAAGGGCTTGGCCTGCGGCGTCGAGCGCTGCCACAGCCTCGCGGCACGCCGGATGCGGAGGAAAGCCTGCGACGCGTCCTCCATGGTCAGGTCGGCCTGCTTGGCCGAGAGGGCGAGGCTCGCCTCCGAGTTGGTCAGGTCCGCCTGCACATGAGAGCTCCGACGACTCCATCGGAAGGCTCCGCCTCTGGCTCGCCTCCGACGCTGGTCAGGTCTGGCTGCACGTGTCGCGGACGTGTCGCGGACGTGTCGCGGACGTGTCGTGGGCTAGATCTCGGCTAGTCTCGCCTCGAGGTAGAGGAGCCTCCTCGGAAGTGTCTCGCAAGTGTCTCGGAAGTGTCTCGGCTATGTCTCGCCTCGAGGTAGAGGAGCCTCCTCGGAAGTGTCTCGCAAGTGTCTCGGAAGTGTCTCGGCTATGTCTCGCCTCGAGGTAGAGGAGCCTCCGGCCGGTGGTTGTGGTGAGGAAGAAGTCCGCGTTCCACGGGAAGGCGTGCCACGAGCGAGGGAGCGAGTACGACCCCTCGGAGACCTGCAGCCGCGATGCAGCCGCGATGCAGCCGAGTTGCAGCCGAGATACGGCCGAGGTACAGCCGAGGTACAGCCGCCCTCGGAGACCTGCCAGTAGACCGGCTCGCGCAGGGCACGCGAGTGGGCGTGGATCAGCGTCGCAACTGCGGCCGGCCGCTCGAAGACCGGCACGATGTGCGGCCCGTACCGCAGCAGCGACACCTCGGTCACGTCCGACTGCCGGCCGCACAGCCGGATGATCCGCTGCTCGATCCCGGGGAAGAGTGGCTCGCGTCCCAGCCGCACGCGCCTGGACACGGCGCAAGCGGCGTCGCGGACGTGCCGCGGACGTGTCTCGGCGAGCTGCCGCAACTCGCTCGCGAAAGTCGTCTGCGGCGCGCATGCCGAGCGAGACGGAGCGAAGCACCTGTTTTCGAGGCGAGAGCGCTCTGGGCTTGCCGTGGCCGTGCGCGAGGCGGAGAGCACGGCACTTGCGAGAGGAAGAGGGTGGTCGCAATCAGCGAGCGAACGGCGCAGAGGCCGGTGACCTGGAGCAGCCCGCGCGCGCACTCGGGCTCGGACGGCGCCACGCCCGTGGCGATGGACGGGCGCAGGACCGCCGCGGGCTCGAGGCCCATCGCCGTGGCTATCGTGACTGGGTCCTGCATCCCCCACACCGCTGAGACCATCGTCTGCTCGTAGGCATACCGGAGGAGAAAGTGAGCCGCCGTAGGCATGTCGGCGCCCCAGATGCCCGCCTTGAGCACCACGCTGCCCTCCACCAGACCAACCTACGACGACGGACCGAGCTGCGGCTGAGATCGCATCTCTGGCCCCACCCCCCTCTGCGTGCCCGTTTGGGGCACAGACCGAGTAGATGGCGGCGATGCTCAGCCCGAGCATGGCCGCGCTCTCGGGCCGCGCGATCGCGTGCAGGATGGAATGAGTGAGCCGCGTGAAGCGCGTCAGCTCCGCCCCTCGCGTGCCGCTGATCTCCGCTGCCAGGGACGGGAACTCATCCGACGGCTTGGCGCCTGATATGCTTCCCGGGCAGAGGTCACAGGAGGCGGCGCCGGATGCGGTGCGTGGGTATCGACGGGAAGTCGCTGTTTCAGTGCGTCCTCCCATCCATGCTCCCTCGCACTATGGCCCTAGACCACGCTTCCTCGCACCGTCCCAGAAGAGCGTCACCGGCAGGCGGCCCTTCATGCTGGCGGGCTGCTCGCCGCCGAGATGGTCGAAGCGGCACGCAGCGGCGGCGAAGTGGCGGCTGCTCACCGCCAGATGGCGTGCAGGCCGCAGCATGCCACCCAGCGCCGACGGCCGCAACATGCGACCAGCCAATCGGCCCTAGGGCGGTCGACTGCAGCGAGGTCTCGTGAGAAGAAGAAACGGAATGACGACGGCGCCGGTCGTCGCAGAAAAACAGGTTTCAAAAAAGAAAACAACGCAAAGAACGCTCGAAGACTCGCTCACCACAAGCTCACGATGCGTTCGATCGCGCTCATAGCGATGGCGGCGTTCGCCGTCCGCGGGTCTGAAGCGTTTGCCACGCTGAAGCCACCGCGTCTCTCCTCACGCCACTCTCGCAGTCAGCAGCCGCTCCTCTTCTCGCCAGACCTCTCCGTGCCGGAGGCTGCTGCTGCGGCGACCTCGCTGCCAGCGCCCCTCCTCGCAGCGTCGGCGGCGCCCAACGCCCTGGCCAGCGCGATTGTGGCCTACCTGCACTACGCGGGCTTCCTGCTCAGCGGCGTGTGCCTCACTGCGGAGCGGCTCACTCTCAAGGTGTGAACGAGGGCGGAAAGAGGGTGCGCCGCCTGCTTACCCGCGGCATGTCGAGACTAGGAGGGCATGGGAAAGGCGGACGACAACGTCCTCTCCATCGCCGACTCTTTGTACGGCGTCGCCGGCGCTCTGCAGTGGCGGGCAGCCTCGCGAGGCGCTCATCGCCCGACGAGCTTCTACTTTGAGGAACAGGCCTGGTCATCGTCGTGACCGGCTACCTCCGAGCCACGCAGTTCGGCAAGGGGTGGGAGTTCTACGCGCACGAGCCCATCTTTTGGCTCAAGCTGACGCTGCTCGCCGTCGCAGGCGCCGCCTCCCCTCTCCTCTCCTCTCTGCCACGCGCCTCTCTCCAGAGGGCTGACTGCTCCGCAGGGGCCGCATCTTTCTTCCCGACGGCCATCATCATCCAGCGCGCACTTCGGCAGCGAGACGCGGGCTTTGGCGCGCCTCCTCGTAGCCTGCTCGGAGCCTGCTCGGAGCCTTCCTGGTAGGCAGCGCGACGCGGGAGAGGCGTCCATCCCGCCGATGTCCCCGAGGCCTGCTGGCGAGGAGGAGGCGCCGCCATGCCTTCACCGCCCTGAGCTCGCGTGTCTGTGAACAGGCTCGAGGCGAGGGTGGCCGGGCCTTGTGCACGTGAGCAGCGTCTCTCCACGCCTAGAGCCTGCGGACAGGCTCGTGGCGAGAATGACTTCGATCGTCAACGCCGAGCTGCTCGCCCTCGCCTCCATCCCGCTAACGGCAACCACCATGTCGCGCGGCATCGGGTACGCGGAGTGGCTGCCGTGGCAGGCAACTTCCCCTCGAGGCTGCCCTCACTCTCCCTCTCCCCGCACCTGTCCCTGTCCCGTGACACGTCCTCTGACACTCGTCCTCTGACACGTCCACACGCCCACTGACACGTCCACTGACACGTCCACTGACACGTCCACTGACATGTCCACTGACACGCCACTGACACGTCCACTGACATGTCCACTGACACGCCGGGCGGCAGGTGGGCGCCCTCCCCCCCGCGCTCGCGCTGGGCGGGCTCGGGTACAAGTACATCAACGAGGCCCTCTCCTGGAAGGAGGAGGAGGGCGAGAAGCGTGCGGCCGAGTGATGGGGAGGCCGTGGCGGTGCTCTCCGCCCAGTGCCCCAGTGATGGCCATGCGGCGAGGCGCGGCGAGAGGCCCTGCCGTGCTGCATGGGTCGCGAGAGGCGTCACTAGTGGTGGGAGTCCCCAACTAGCGCTGTCGTAGATCGGCGTCGGGCGACACGAGAGGCCGCATTCGTGCGGCGCGCGTCCCGCGGCGGTTTTCTATACAAACGTCAGTATTTTATCGTGCAGGGCGGGGGACACACATATCTCATAAAGGGGAAGGACCCTCAGTTGACCAGGAGTTGTGGGGCACCCTTGTGGCTTGTGGTTGTGCGCCAGGCCCTCCCCTGCTACCTGGGTTGTTGCACGAGTATATGGGACAAAAGCGTCGAAAATGTCCCAAAAAAGCGTGTCTCGAGTTTGTGGCAGCTCCGCAGCCAGCGCGGGCTGCCGGGACGCACCGCTCGCGCGTTCGGCACACTCAGTGGACCCCACCGAGTGTGCCGAACCAACTGGAGTGAGCAGGCTCGACGCCGCGCTTTCTGTGGAGCTGACACAAACTCGCCGCCGAGCGTGCCACCGACGGCGTCCCGGCGGAGGTGATGGAGTGTGAGACCTGAGGCTGCGGAGGTGACGCCTGAGGTACCGGTCCGTGCACAGCGACTCAGCCGGCGACCGCCACGGGCTCAGACGAGACTTGTCGACTCGTTCCAGCTCAGCTTCACCGTGGTCCTCGGGCGTCTGTCGACGTCAGGACCACCCATACAGCTCGCGGGTTTGAGGTCGCAAGAGCCAAGATGGTGGCGTTTGGACATCCCAACCATCACACAAGACAGCCTGTAGGTGATGGCGGGACGGCGCAGTGTTTGTGGCACTCGGCAGTAGGCACCCGCGGCACGGCCCCGCTGTCGGCTCTCGCGGGCTGCGGAACCGGCCCCAGAAGGGGACGGTCCGGGCGAGTGTGGCAGCTCCTGCGCTAGTATGGGCACCCTCTATTATAGCACTACTGATCCTGGTCATTAGAGCTGCCAGGGATAGCGTCAGGAGCTGGTAGGAGTCAAAGCCCCTCATATTTGAGACATCGTGTCCCATATACTCGTGCAACAACCCACCTGCTCGGCTCCACCTCCAGCGAGTACGGGGAGTATAAAGCCCCCGTAGACAAGTCTTGTCATCAACAGAGATCAGAGTAGAAGGATCTGACCTCGGGGCCGATGTGACCAAGCGCTGGTAGCTGGTAGCGTGGTTTTATCTCACACCCATGGTCTCACAGTGTGCCGGCAGTCGCCGAGCAGGTGTCGCTCACACAAGCCGCAGCACAAGTACAAGTGACTGAGGGCCAGTGAGGGCGAGCCCATCGCTGTGACAGCTTGGTGGACGCCGCACAGTAGGCTGACAAATTGCCACGCGCCTCCCACACAGGGCCGCCGCTGGTGTGGGTGCGAGCGAGCACGTGGCTCAGCGGACAGCGCCCACATGACGCGTTTGGATGCTCGATTTTTTCGGAACATCCATCATCCATCCTCGGCGGGCGCTTCGCGCTCATGCACATGCGACCTCCGCCGTGCGACCTCTTCTGGAACGGCTCGCACTCGCTGTGCGGCCCCGCTCTCCTCGTTCCAGGCCTCGGCAAGTGTGGCACGAATGCCCTCGCCAACTATCTCGCCCTCCACCCGCGCGTCCGCCTGACCAACCAGAGCGAGGTCCTGTTTGACCCGCGGGATGCAAATGCGACCGAGCTGGTGGTGAGGCACAATCCCGGCGTTACGCCCGGCAGCGGCCTCGCCTGGATTGTGAAGCACCCCGGCCTCGAGAATCGGCATGCGTCCGTCCTCGCCCGCCGGCTCCGGCGCGCCTACCCATCCGCATCGGTGGCACTGGCGCTGTGCGACCCGGTGCAGCGCGCCTTCCGCTTCTTCATCTACTTCCTCGAGTACGAGCTGCGTCGCCACGGAGCTCGCTCCACCTTCACCCGCTTCGCGCAGGTCACGCTCAAGCGGAGGCGCATCGCCGCCGTCGAGAGGAGCCTCGTCTCGCCGTCGGCAAGCCACGGCCGCCCAAATGGCTTGTCAGGTACAATACCACGGTCGAGGGGCTCTTCTCCTCTGTCGTCGCGCTGCGCACCGACTGCGTACGCTCGGCGGCGGCGCGCAGCCTCGCTGCCGCGCTGCGCGCGGACGGGTGCCCCCCCCCCCCCTCTGAGGCTGCAGAGGACACATCCATGACGCACCCGGGACACGGCTCGCAGGTACAGCATCCCTCCCAACTGGCTGCTCGAGGACGCGTGGGACCCCGCGGGGCACGGCGTGTGCGACCCGATCGTCGCCAAGGATTCGCGCCTCGATCGGTGGGTCGAGGACTGGGTCGACGCCGGCTACGTCGTCAACCAGTCGCTCGGGGTCGTGTTTATGGAGTCGTGGGCGCGGGACGGCGAGCCTTGCTCCTCGATTAGCGGCGCGGCTTCGGCCCTCGCAGCTCCGCTGGACCTCTGCCACGAATCGTGCGTAGGCGAGCCAATGGTGCGGCGGCTCCTGCGCGTGATGCGACTGCCAGAGGAGGAGTACCCGTGGGGCGTCGCCGCCGCCCGCTTCTCCCAGCGCGTGTACGACTCGGAGGCGCGGCGGAGGTACTTCAAGAAGGGGGCGCCCGACCTGGACGTGAGCGTGCCGCTCATGCGGCGGCAGTGCGGCGCGCTGCAGGACCTGCTCGGCGAGCGGCCGCCGTGGTGTGGCGGCGAGCGCCCGCCGGGGCGCTCCTCGCGGAGGCGGCGGGCCGGCAGCGTGCGGCGGCCGCGGCCGGGCGGCGGCGTGGTGGCGCTCTCGCGGAGCGGCGGGGGCGCAGCTTGAGAGTGTGTTTTGTGTGAAGCGTCAGCGCGTCCGCTGAAAGTCTGCAAGGAAAATGCATGACGCGCGCACCGTTGGCGTTGCGCGTAAGGAAGAGATGGGAGGACGGCACGCGCCCTTGGCGCACCAAGTTGTAAAATTCTTTCCGACGAGCCCATCCGATCAGAGCTCGCTGGAGCATGCGCTTGCCATGGGCACCCAGCTTAGCCCCAGCGTTGGCCCCGCCGCCCATCCTGCCGCGCGGCTGCGCGCCGGCGATGTTGGAGGCGTACGATATGCTGCCGCTGCTCAATTGCCTTGACGAGGCGGACGTGGGCGCCTGCCTCGAGACACTCAACCCGTGGCTGCAGATCACACAGGCGCCACCACCCTGCCAGACACGTCGGCTAGCACGGGAGGGGTCCGGAGTGGCTGGACGGCCGTGCGGTCGGACTGCCGCACCGCTGTGGCGCAGCTCAGACCTCCCCTTGACGCCCATCCCCCGGAACCCTCCCTCGTCGCCGCAGGACGGGCGGGTGCTGGTGTCCGAGGCGGCGGGTGCGGCCTTCATCGGCGGGTCGGTCGGCGTGATCGGGACCGTCATCTCCGCCTTCGTTAAGCGCGACCAGGTCAAGGACCGCCTCAAGTGCACCTACTGCAACGGCACGGGCCAGATTGTGTGCGGGCGCTGCTACGGCAACAAGGTGCTGGAGCTGCGGACGACGGAGGGCAGCTTCGCCACGCAGGACTGCGGCACCTGCGAGAGCACGGGGACCGTCGTCTGCATCAACTGCCAGGGCAGCGGCGTCCAGGTCCCCGAGGACTTTCTGCAGAAGCTCGGCGACTCGGAGGCGGCTGCAACCCTCCCTGACCCTAACCCGAACCCTAACCCTGACCCTAACCCTAACCCTAACCCCAACCCTAACCCCAACCCTCGGCGATTCGGAGGCGGCTGCAGCCCGTTCGCAGAGGAGTGCTACTGTGTGCCGGTCGGTGTGAGGAGTGTGAGTGTGCGAGATAGGTCGGCTTCACGGAGGAGGACTACATCGGCCTCTTCGACGAGGTCAAGTTCCCGGACTTCAACGAGCTCGTCGAGGGCGAGAGATAGCCGAGAGGGAGCTAGACGCCGCCGAGATGCCGCCGAGATGTTGCTGAGACGCCGCCCCCCAACTTTCAACGAGCTCGTCGAGGGTGAGAGAGGGGAGAGGCGCCGCACCCTTGCCGCACCATTTCCCTTTGTGTGCAGGCGCCTCGCGCGAGGAGGCGCCGCAGTACAGCAGCGACCAGCAAAAGGCGGCGGTGGAGGACCGGGCACGGCTGGGCGCCCTCTCGTACGGCGGCGGCAAGCCCTCCTCGCCAAAGGAGGAGCCGCTCGAGGCACCGCCCCTCGACAGCATGGGGTGAGAGAGAGAGAGAGAGAGAGAGAGACGGCAAGCAGGCGGGCAGGTATGGCGGGCAGGTATGGCGGGCAGCCGGGCGTGTGCTGGGGACGGGAGGGTGGGGTGGGGGCGCTCTTCGCGCTGGGGGCGGGCCGGGCTCGGCTCGGCTCGGCCCTCCTGCCGAGCCGGCGCCTACTGCTGCGCATCACTGCGTCGCAGCCCGCTGGTCTCGGGGCCGCGTGGGATGTGTGACGGTTCAAGTCTGGTTCAAGTCGTGTGGCCCCCCCCAGCGAGACGTGGTCAGTACTGTTATGTATACGTACCGGCCCTATATGCACCCGTGTGTCCTGCCTATGCATTGGCAGGGTCAGACGTCGCGCGAATGCATAGTCCATAGCGTGTCTTATGCAATACGTACGATGTTTTCGCCTTTATGTCTCAGCAAACAGCGCAGCGCTGCCGATGTCGCATTGGCGCTATGAGCTATGCATTACGTATCCGTATTATGCATCACTCAGCGGCGCCTGCACGTGGGAGGGCTATGGACTACGCATTACGTATCCGCATTATGTATCAAGCACCGAAAGCCCGCCGGAGAGGGCTATGTACTACGCATTACGTATCCGCTTTATGTATCAAGCGCCGAAAGCCCGCCGGAGAGAGCTATGTACTACGCATTACGTATCCGTATTATGTATCAAGCGCCGAAAGCCCGCCAGAGAGGGCTATGTACTACGCATTACGTATCCGTATTATGTATCAAGCGCCGAAAGCCCGCCGGAGAGAGCTATGTACTACGCATTACGTATCCGTATTAGGTTTTCAAGCGCCGCAACCCTCCCCCGGTTTTTTTTTAAAACCTGGGGGGGATTCCTTTCCGCAGAATGAAGCCTTAAAAACCCCCCCCCCCCCCCCCCCCTCGGCCCAGACCCTAACTTCGCGCTGCCGCTAGGGCTGCCATAAGTTGGCTAGGGTTGTATGTGCACTGGCAACAGCGGAGCTCGCTGGGGGTCTTCTTGTCACATATATTTCCGGGCTTATCACCGACCGGGTTAAGACTAACCCTACCTTTTCTATTCTATCGGCTCGCTGCGCTCGCTCTAAAAACGAGCTCGCTGGGGCTGCGCCCCATCTCGCCGGTCTACACGTTAGGTTTCATATATTTCCGGGCTTTTCATAATATGTGCATGTGCCCGCTGCGAGCACATAAAACGTAGCAGCCAGCACACACACATGGTGTGCTTGTCTGAAATGCGCAATGTATGACGCATCATACACAATACATAATACATAATACATAACATACGATGTGGACTCCCACGTCCCAGTGCGTAATACATAATACATAATACGTAATACGTAATACATAACAGACGATGTGGACTCCCAGTGCGTAGTGCATAATACGCATAATACGTACTACATAATACATAACAGACGATGTTGACTCCCAGTGGCAGTGCGTAATACACAATACGTAATACATAATACGTAATACATAACACACGATGTGGACTCCCAGTGCGTAATGCAAATGCATAATACATAATTCATAGGAGTTTTGTGACACTCGGTCGTAATGCGCATCCATTCGCCTATGTATTATGTATCTGTGTTATGCATTCACGCGCCGCGACGCGAGAGGGTGGGAGAGGGCGACGTATTTTGCAAATACGTAAATGTATAGGCGCTAAGGTTATGGATCGGTAAGGATGCATATCACGATGCGAATGCATAGGGGGCAGAGTGCATATACATAACAGTACTGACCACGATTGCCCCCAGCGCGCCGCGGCTGCCCCGCGGCCCCTCGCCTCTCTGGCGGTTCGTGGTCATAGATGGGCCCAGGTAGGAGGCTCCACGCCACCTGAATCGCGTCGTGCCACCTGAAAGCCACAAAATGCCGGATTTTGCACGAGACACACGCGGAAAGCGCCACGTGCCTCCACGAGTCCTTTGCAGCTTTTTGCACAAAATGCAGGTGGCTTTAGCCACTTGCTCCATGGGCAAAACAGTCCAAAAAGCACCTGGAGCAGATGGCTTACGCCGCCTGTGGACATGGGCAAAACAGTGCAAAAAGCACCTGGAGCAGATGGCTTACGCCGCCTGTGGACATGGGCAAAACAGTGCAAAAAGCACCTGGAGCAGATGGCTTACGCCGCCTGTGGCCATGGGCAAACAGTGCAAAAAGCACCTGGAGTAGATTCCAAACGCCGCCTGTGGCCATGTGACCGCTCGGGTGGCGCCAGGTGGCTTCGCCCCCCTCCAAGCCACCTGCCCCCCTCGCCACACCTGCCTGGAGGGCTGGAGCACGTGCGCCACCTGGGCCCGGGCAGGTGGCTCCAGGTGGCTTCGGCCCCTCTAAGCCACCTGCATGCCCCCCCTCGCCACACCTGGAGGGCTGGAGCACGTGCGCCACCTGGGCGTCACTTCGGGAATTTCATCGTGCGTGTTCTTTTGAATAGGAATGTACTATACACCGCCTCGGCACCACGAGCCGCCCCCGCCGCGCCTCCACAATCCACTCTCGCAACTCTACCGCGCAGCCAGCACACGACGTCGGCGAGGCCGACAAAGCTCTGCATGGCCTGGTTTATCGGGGATCGAGTGATGGCGTATTATCGGGCAGTCTTCTCATTGGCGAGTCAGACTGCTCAGCGTCGGCAGCAACGGCGCGTGAGCAGCGCAGCCACCGGCTCCTGCGGCGTTTGCAGCCACACCAAACGCCCGCGCGGCCGGGTTGAAGCCCCAGGCTTATGTCGACGCCGGACATTGATTGTAGCCGCCGATGACCGCCGCAGGCCCTCTTTCACACACCCCACAGTCCCAGTTTGCAGCGCGGGGAGGAGCGGGGAGGCTCGCGTTTGGCAGGCCAGCCCTTCCGTGGCTCGGATTTTCCGTTTCCGAATTCAAACTTGCGCCAGGTGGCGCACGTGCTCCGGCCCTCCAGGTGTGGCGAGGGGGGGCATGCAGGTGGCTTGGAGGGGCCGAAGCCACCTGGCGCCACCTGCCCACCCATCAGGCCCAGGTGGCGCACGTGCTCCAGCCCTCCACGTGTGGCGAGGGGGGCGGGGCAGGTGGCTTGGAGGGGCCGAAGCCACCTGGCGCCACCTGCCCAGGCCCAGGTGGCGCACGTGCTCCAGCCCTCCTCGTGTGGCGAGGGAGGGGGGGCAGGTGGCTTGGAGGGGGCTGAAGCCACCTGTTGCCACCTGCCCAGGCCCAGGTGGCGCACGTGCTCCAGCCCTCCACGTGTGGCGAGGGGGGCGGGGCAGGTGGCTTGGAGGGGGCCGAAGCCCTTGGCGCCACCCGAGCGCATCACATGGCCACAGGCGGCGTTTGGAATCTACTCCAGGTGCTTTTTGCACTGTTTTGCCCATGGCCACAGGCGGCGTAAGCCGTCTGCTCCAGGTGCTTTTTGCACTGTTTTGCCCATGTCCACAGGCGGCGTAAGCCATCTGCTCCAGGTGCTTTTTGCACTGTTTTGCCCATGTCCACAGGCGGCGTAAGCCATCTGCTCCAGGTGCTTTTTGCACTGTTTTGCTCATGGAGCAAGTGGCTAAAGCCACCTGCATTTTTGTGCAAAAGGCTCTAAAATGGCCGAAATCCCTGTTGGCGCACGTGGCGATTGCCACGTGTGCCTCGGCTAAGAGGCCTCTCCAGGCGAGAGTCAGGTGGCACGACGCGAGTCAGGTGGCGTGGAGCCTCCTACCTGGGCCCATCTCTCTTCGTGGTTGCTGGTAGTTTGTGGGCGCAGCGACGAGTATACTGTATTGAGTATAGCGAGCGATCTCACGCCAAGACGAGTAAACCAATGTAACGCAATACGACAACGCACGTACGAGAGTCGACGGACATATTCACCTCGAGCCCAAGAGCCGAGGACACATCGAACATCGTCTAGGGCGTCCATCTCGACCGATACCCCCCGCCCACCCCCCTCATCTCCCCTCCGTCTCCGTCTCCACCGCCGCACCCTGTGCCGGGGCGCGCCCGGCCACCCAAGCCAGCGCCGCCACCGCCGCCACCGCGCAGATAAGGGCTAGGACAAGGGCCGCCGCACCTCAAACGGCAAGACGTCCCCGGACATCACAGACGCACCGCCCCCGCGCGCCGGCGGGCGCCGCGGGAAGGAGTGGCAGGGCGTTGAATGGGGCAGGCCGGTCTCACAGAGCCCCTCCGAGCCGCCGCGCGAGGAGGAGACGACGCGTGCCCGCCCCCTCTGGCCTCTGGTGCGCGGCGCCAGACCCTAACCCGAGTCTCAGTGCCCCATGGTTTGGGACTTGAAGCAGACCTCGGTGGAGGAGGAGCAGCCGGAGAGGGCGGCGATGTTCTTGATCCACTTCGTGCGCTGCTCGGTCGTCTCGCAGAGGAAGGTGAAGGCCTGAGCGGCGAGGTACAGCCGAGATGCAGCCGAGGTGAGAGCCGAGATGCAGCGCGTCTCGAGGAGGTGAATCAGCCAGTCGAGATCTCGGCTGGGCCTCTCGGCTGCTCTCGCGGCTGTCGCTCACCCTGCCCGCGCACTTGATCACGAACTGCGTCTCGTCAAAAGGGCCCACGAACTCGACGCTCGAGTACCTAGAAGGCTCCCGGAAGGCTCCCGGAAGTTTCCTAGAAGGGCCGGCCGGCTCAGACCGTCTGGCACGGGATCCGCTTGGCGGCGCCTGAGGGAAGGGGGGGAGGGAGGGGGGGGGGGCAGGTCGGTGGCTGTGCAGAGGCTGTGCGGGCGAGGTCACGGGCTCGGGTGCGCCGATCGGCTCGACTTCGCTGTTGAGGTGCTGGTAGCAGAGCGCGTCGTCCGCCGCGTAGACCCACCTCTCCTGCAGGGGCGAGCCATGGACGTGTCGTGGACGTGTCGTGGACGTGTCTCGCAGCCGCCTTCTGCCTCTCCTGCCACACGCAGAGCTGGTACGAGCGGAAGGAGAGCGTCTTCGCCTGGGACATGCCGTGGACGTGTCATGGCCGCAGACGTGGCTGCGGAGGAGTGGACGTGTCATGGCCGTGCTGTGGACGTGGCTGCGGAGGAGGGGGGTCTGCTGTCGGTGCGGGTGTCGGTGCGAACTCGCTCCGCATCGCTGTCTCTCGGCGATCTCTCGGCTGGTTGCCGACGCGAGCTTCTCGAGCACGCCTCGCGCCTCTCGCTTGATGGCCTCCCACTCGCCTGAGGACATGTCCGGGACGTGTCATGCCGAGGACATGTCATGGACGTGTCATCGCCTCCCCCTCGCCGCTGTTTGTGATCAGCGACGAGAGCGCCGCCGACGCCCTCTCGCGCCCCTCCTCCTCCTCGGCCCGCCCGCGCGGGACGTCCAGCACCACTGCCTCGCCCGTGTCCAAGTTCCTGCTCACAACCCGCGCCCGTGACCCCCCGGACCCCCCTGCCTCTCCCTACCGCATCGCCGTCTCAAAAGCACCGCATCACAAAACTCTCTCGCTCCTCCGCCGCCTCTGCCGCCGCCGCCGCCGCCGCCGCCGCCGCCGACCCGCCGCCGTCCGGATCCGCGCCCGCCGCGCCGCCTCCGCACGCCCCTCTCGCCTCCCTCCCCTCGTCGCTCCCCTCGCTGCTCTCCCACTCTCGGGCAGCCACCTCTGCCAACCCCGCCGCTGCCGCCGCCGCCGGCACCGTCCCGCCCGCCGCAACCGCCTCCGCTTCCTCCTTCGGCGCCGCCTCCGCCGCCTTCTCCGCCTCCCCCGCCTGCTCCGCCTCCTCCTCCTCGCCGCGCTCGCTGCGCCGTCGTGCGGCGCTGCCACGCACGCTCGCCTGCAGCAGCACCGCCGCACCGGCGGTCGCGCGCGCTCGCACTCGGCTGGCGCGCTGGATCACCGCCGCCGCGCCGCCCTGCTGCTGCACCACCTCCGCCTCGACTCCCGCCTGCCTCAGGTCCATCTTGTTGTCGGCCGCCGCCGACTCCCGCCGCTGCGGCAGCGCAACGCGAGCGCTGCGCCCGCGCGCCGCCGCCTGCACCACCTTGGCTGAGGCGCCGCAGAGCGCCTCCGCTCGCTCCGCCTCTGCCCGCTGCGCCTCTGCCTGCCGCCGCCGGGCGCGCCAGCTCGCAAGCCGCTCCTGCAAGAGGCACACAGCGAGGATCTGCTCGCGGGTGCCGAGGATGCCCAGCTCGGGAGCGGTCGGGTCGTTTGGCGCCGACTCGAAGACGGGAGCCATCGATCGCCTGTGAGTGAGCCGGTGCGAGCAGAAGCCGAGCAAACGCCCACGAGGAGCTGGATTGTACAACAGCCCCCAGGCGCCGCCACAGAAAGAATTTTTACGTTGCAGATTGGCATCCATGACTCCCTAACAGGGTGGCCCACCACAAGGACCGCCGCTTTCCTCCCGTTTTCCTCCCGTTTTGACCCTGCCTTTTTCTTTATGACGCAAGGTTTATTTTTTCTGAGCAACGCGTGCCATGGTGCCAGCTCGCCTCGCGTCGTTTTGCCCGCCGCGCCACTGCTCTCTCCTCCGTTACGCCCTCGCGCCTGCCGCGCCGGGGGCGGCGCCCTGCTCGCCCTCTCCACGCTGCCGGCCCATCCGCCCCTCCCCATCAATCCCCTCGCCGCTTGCCTCGACGCTGCGGCCGACGCCGCCACCGCCGCCGCCGCTGCAGGATCAGCCGGTGAAGCTCGCCAAGGTGACCAAGGTGCTTGGTCGCACCGGCCAGACTGGCCAGGTCTCGCAGGTCCGCGTCGAGTTCCTCGACGACCCCTCGCGCTCGATTGTCCGCAACGTCAAGGGGCCGATCCGCGAGGGTGCGCGACACTCCTCCCTCCCCCACGCGACGGCCGGCCGGCAGCGCCGCCACGCTCTTCCCCCTCCCTGGCTCCAACCGCGCCTCGCCCCCTCCCCTCCGGCCAACCTCCCACCGCCGCCCCCTCTCCTCCCCCTCTGCGCCACCACCCTTGCCCATCTACTCCCCCCCCCCTCCCCACACTGCCGCCGCACGCACCTCCTATCCTCCACCCCCCACATTCACCACTTCAGGCGACATCCTCATGCTGCTCGAGTGGGAGCGCGAGGCGAGGAGGCTGCGCTAGAGCGGCGCCTGCGGGGGAGGGCTGGACACCGGGCGAGGAGGCTGCGCTGCTCTCGACATTTGGGCCGCGGAGCCAAGGAGGGGGCTTTTGGGCAAGGGCTGGCGGGGGCGTGTGTGTGTGGGGTCCCGCGGCGCTGCCTGGAGAGAGGGTGCGCTCGCCGATCCGACTTCTCCTCTCCTCTACTTGCTTCCCGGGTCACACGTCATTGTGGCGTCGCCGCCGCGTGTTCGGGTCTTGCCAAAACCAAAAACACGATAAAGCATGAGACCTTGAATGAGAGTCGTAGGTAGAGCCGCTCACTGGCGGCGCGTGCGAGTGAGCGCGCGGCCACAGCCCACACGGCGACAGCGCCTCAGCGGCGAGCGGGGTCCACAGACGTCAGACCACCACAGTTCACAGCCGGCGCGGTGTGTCCCGTCACCGCCCCCCGCCCGGACACCGATGGGACATGCACGCCTGACATGCGCCCCAAGACCGCCCCCGTCGCAAGGCGTGCGGAACAGGTGAACACGTCCCCCCGCACGCCCCGCGGCCGCGAGACAGTCTGACGAGAGAGAGACATCGAGTCGGTTTCGATTCATGCACATGCACGTGTCGCGGCGCCGGTGCTGTGCCGCCTGGAAGAGCCAGATACGAGAGCGTCCTCACCCCCCCCAGCCGCCTGCCGCCCGAGGCCAGGCCAGAGCGCACTGTGCTGCGGACTGCCACTCGCGCAGCTCAGACGCAGCAAGTGTGGTACTCTGGGCCGCCAAAGTCGGCGGGCGGCGGCGCGCCGATCATCCGGACCGCATGGCACTTCTTGTGCTCGGCGTCGCCCCGCCGCGCGCAAGCGGCGGAGCAGTAGCAGGCGAGGCGGCAGTAGCGGCAGCGGCGGAGAAGCCCCGGCTTGTCTCGCACTGTGGCGGGCTGCAGCGAGCCCGCCTTGCCGCAGCTGTCGCAGCGAAGGACAGGGTGGTCAGCCGCGGCGCCGCCGCCCCGCGGCACGCCGCCGCCGCGCCGCCGCCAGATGGTGAGGTCCTATCTCCACGCCGCGGCGGTGACACAAGCTCTCGCTTGGCGAGGGCAGGGGTGAAGCGGCAGTGTGCTGCCTCGGCCGTGTCGCCCCAGCAGGGGAGGGGGAGCCTCCTATTGGGCGCAAAGGGGAGGCGTCGTCTGGACGTGTCCAAGATCCGGACGTGTCCAAGGACGTGTCCCAGCAGGGGGAGGGGCGTGGAGGGGCGTGGCGCCGGGTCAGCTCCCACCCCTCGGCGAGCGCAGCCTCGAAGGCCGCGCTGCCTACAGCAGCGCCGCAGCGGGGTGTGGGCGTGTCGCTGAAAGAGCGCGGCGACTCCTCCTAGCGGGGGGCTGCCCGTGTCGCCCAACCACTCGCCCACGTGCACCACCGTGTCGCCGCAGAAAGCGGCGAGGCACTCTGCCGCCATCGGCGCCCGAGGAGGAGGGTAGCACAGCAGCAGGGCGTGCCGCCTGCGGGACGCGTCGTGGGCGTGCGGTGGACGTGCCGTGGACGAGTGTCGTGTGGCGTGTCGTGGACGTGTCGTGGACGAGTGTCTCGTGGGCGTGTCGTGGACGAGTGTCGTGGGCGTGTCAGTGGACGTGTGGCGTGACAGTGGGCGTGTCGTGGGCGTGTCGTGGGCGTGTCGTGGACGTGCCGTGGGCGTGCCGTGGGCGTGCCGTGGGCGTGTCGTGGACGTGTCGTGGACGAGTGTCGTGGACGTGTCAGTGGACGTGTCGTGGGCGTGTCGTGTCGTGGACGTGACGTGTGGCGTGACAATGGGCGTGTCGTGGGCATGTCAGTGGACGTGTCAGTGGACGTGTCGTGGGCGTGTCGTGGGCGGGTGGCAGCGGGCGAGGCGCCGGAAACGTCGGCTCGCCAACAGAGCGCTCGAGCCGCGCTGCACCGGACCCCACGGCGGGCACTCGCCTGGAGGCGGGCGGGCGGAGGGGTGAAGAAACGCTCGTCTCAAGGGGCGCACCAAACGGCGGGCGCTCTCGCCATGGAACGTGTTGCCGCTCTCGCCGCCCTTGCCGCCCTTGCCGCCCGCCTCCGTCGGCGCGCTGTCGAAACACTCGACAGCCACGCCTCGCCTGTTCACGGCGAGAGCTGTGAAGAGGCGCCGACCACAGACCAGCGACTTCACCGCTCCGCCGCGCCGGCGGAGCAGCGCGGCCCAGTAGCCCACCCCGCCCCCCATCTCCACGACAGGCAGCCCGAGCTCACTCACCGCGGCCAGCGCCTCCGCCGACGGCACTGCAAACGCGAGCAACCTACAGCGGGGCGTGCGGCGCGGCTGAGCCGCCCCTGCCGCCACGAAGCGCGGCTGCGGCGGCAGAGGGCACCAGCAGGGCCACTCTCGCTCCCCCCTCCTCCAGCGCCGCACGAGCGGCGGCGCGGGCGGCTCCTTGTCCCTCGCCGCGCGGCCGGCCGGCCTGGCCTTTGCATACTGTGCCGCGGAGGCGAGGCCGCCGCCGTGCAGCAGCGTCGCCGCCTCTGCCCAGCGCAGCCTCCAGAGCTCGTAGAGCGGGTTGGGCGCCGCAGGCTTTGCGGCCGAAGAGAGCGAGGCAGCGAGCAATGCGACGTGGGCCGCCACCGCGCGTCCCGTCCACCCGCCCCCCGCGGCCCACGCCTCTGCGTTGCTGAAGGTGCCTACGCCGACACTCGATGCCACCCCTCACCCCTCACCGGGGCGTGGCGCGCAAGTGGCGCGTCGGAGGGAGAGGCGCCGCCACCGTCGGCAGCTGCGGCGCGGGAGGAGGAGGCGCGGGAGGCGGAGACGGCTCCCTCGGTGGCGGCGCGCACGAAGCCGGCCGGGTGCGAGGCTGCGAAGAAGGAGGCGGGGTCGAGCAGCCTAGGCGGGGCATGGCAGCGTCCGGGACGTGTCCACGGCATCTCCTGAAGCAGTTCGGGGGGGGAGGGGGCCCGACGCAGCCGCCGAGGCGCGCGGCCGGCTCACTGGCGCCGCTTCCGTCGCGGGTGAGCTCAGCGTACAGCGCGCCAAAGTAAAAGTCGTCGACCTAGGCGGGGCATGTCTGGGAAGTGTCTAGGAAGTGTCGAGGAAGTGTACAGCGCGCCAAAGCAAAAGTCGTCCACCGCCAGCACCGCCGTCAGCTTCGCCCGCCCACTGAGCGCGCTGTCGGCGGCGAGGTCCGGGGCGAGCGCCTGGCCGACAAGTCGTGGACGTGTCATCACGGGACACGTCCAGGGCACGTCCACGAGCCTGTGGTGGTGTGGTGGTGAGGTCCGGGCGAGGCGCCTTGCCGAGCGACGAGCTCCTCTCCTCGCCTCTTCCTCCTCTCCTCTCCCCTCTTCCTCTCCTCTCCCCTCCGCTCCTCGCCTCTCCTCTCGTCTCCTCTTCCTCCCCTCCTCTCTCCTCTCCTCTCCTCTTGGTCCGGGACGGGGGGCGCCTGGCCGATCGAAGAGACAGCCTGCACAGCGTCGGGAAGCAGCTGGCGAGCAGCCAGCAGCGGCCCTGCCGGCGCGGCGGCGGCGGCGGCAGCGGAGGCGCCCACGCCGCACGTCGCCTTGAACTCGTCAAGCGCGGCGGCAGCCTCGGCGGTGGCGCCGCGCAGCGCCGCGCAACGAATCGCGACGAGCGCGTCGAGCAGCGCCGCAAGGCTGCGCTCGCCTCCCCTGTCGAAGGAGCCGATGCAGTTGGAGGAGCCGTTGCCGTTGGCGGTGCCGTTGCCGCCGCTACCGCTGTCGCCGTCGCCCTCGCCGCCGCCGCCGCCGTCGTCGTCGCCGCCGCTTCCGCCCCCCTCGCCCGCAGCGACGCCGTTGTAGCCCGTCGCCACGGCCTCGATCAGCTTGCCCATCCTTCGCTGCCGCTCGCTCACGGAGAGGGCCTCTGCAGCCGCCCCTCCGCCGCCGCCCGCCGCGCCGTTCTTCCGCGCCCCACCCGCCGCCTTGGGAGAGTGCGCGGGCACGGCGCGCGCGACACCGCGCGTGGGCGACTTGAGCGGCAGAGGCTGGGCCGGCTCCTTTGAAGGGGGGGGGGGGGGGGGCAGAGAGTGCTGCGGGTGCGATCTCGGCTGTGATCTCGCGCTGATGTCGGCTCGCCTCTTAGGGTTAGGGTTAGGGTTAGGGTTAGGGTTAGGGTTAGGGTTAGGGTTAGGGTTAGGGTTAGGGTTAGTCTCGCGCTGATGTCGGCGCGCCTCTTCGCCCGAGGGAGTGACGATCGGGTAGAGCGGGCCCTCCTTGCCGCAACTCCTGCCCGCGGCCCGCCGCTCCATCGCAGTGAGCGGCACGGTGCCGCGGGCGGGCGAGATGCCGACCCTCCGTGGCACGTACTCCGCCACCGTCACCTGGCGAAGGAGGCGGATCAACACTACTCAGCACTACTCAGCTCCTCGGGCACATCCGCCGCAGGCGGATGCCGGAGGCAGGCTGGAGGGTCGGTCCCGCAAGCTGAGGCGGCCCGGGCATGGCGTGGCCACATCGAAGCGGCGCGCGGAGTACTCTCGGCCGATCTCGGCCGATCTCGCTCCGATCTCCCGCCCCGAGATCTCCCGCCCCTCGCCTGCTCGTTGAAGGTGAGGCGCGGCGTGCGAGCAGAGCCGGGCGTGCTGCCTCCCGACTCGACCGACAGCCGGCGCTTCTTTGCCTGACGGGACATGTGGAGGGACGTGCCGTGGACGTGTCGTGGACATGCCTCCCCCTCGACCGACGGCCGGCGCTTCTACGCCTTGCGGTTGAGCTCGGCTAGATCTCGGCTGCATCTCGGCTGCACCTCGGCTGCATCTCGGCTGCATCTCGGCTACAGGCCGAGATCATTCAGCCACCTCTCTCTCCCGGTTGAGCTCGGCGGCGCGGCGTGCGAACGGGCTCTCCCCGCCCTCCCACTCCTCCTCCTCCTCCTCCTCCTCCTCCTCCTCCTCCTCCCCGTACAGCGAGAAGCCCCACGGCAGGTCGCCTGCGCGGGGCGGGGCGCCGTGTCGTGTCAGCGTCGTGGCGCGTCTCTCTCTCCACGCCCTCCGCCGCAAGCACTGCAGCGGACGCACCGAGCGACTCGAGCCCTCCCTGCAGCCCCCCCTCCCGCGCGAGTGCGAGCAGCTGCTGCAGCCTCGCCTCCTCATCCGCCTGTTCACAGCAACTCCGCTGTGAGCTGTGAAGACAGCAGCAGGCTGCAGCCTCGCCTCCTTATCCGCCTCATCCTCCTCCCCGCTCCCCGCCTCACTCCCATCCTCCTCCTCGCCCTCCTCCTCACTCTCCTCCTCCCCGCTCTCCTCCTCGCCCTCCTCGTAGCTCTCATCGTCCTCCTCGCTCTCCTCCTCCGCCTCCTCCGCCTCCGCCTCCGCCGCCGCCTCCTCCTCCGCCTCCTCCTCCCCGCTCCCGCTCTCCTCGCGCGCGTCGCTCTCCTCCTCCTCCGCCTCCTCCTCCCCTCCCTCCTCCGAGCCGTCCGACTCGTCCGAGCCCGCCTCGGCCTCCTCCCACTCGTCGAGCGCCTGTCGTTAAAGCGCACGCAAAGCTCTCACACACACAGGGCTCCCTCGAGGCGTGCCCTCTGCCGCCGCCGGCGCCGCAAGCGCGTCGCGGACGGCAGCGGCTGGCCGGCTGCACGCCGCTGCCGCGCGGCTGCGCCGCCGGTAGCCGACGAGGTGCACCTACCGACGGATCAGCCGGATGAGAGCAGGTCTGTCGATGCAGGCGGCGGCGGCTCTCTCCGGTCGGTGGGCTGGGGCCGCCGCGCGCCTCAACGCCACCGCGGGCGGCGCCGCTCATTTCGCACGCGACGCAGGCGTCGCTCGGCACGATCAGGTCGAGCTTGGCTTGTGGCCGTGCACGCGTCAGGCTGCAGAGGAGCGCGGGGTTCCCGCTGCCGCCGCTTCGCACGTAGAGGCGCACGACGAAATCGCCGGTTTTCGGCGCGACGGCGACGACCTGGGTTAGGCGAAAGGCACAGTCGGCGAAGTTGCCCTCGCCGTCGCGAAGCACGTAGCCCACGAACATCGCCTCGACTGGCCGCGAGGCGGCAGAGGCTGCAAGAAATTGCACTCACATCGCAGACCAACGTGCCTCGATTCGAGGCGGGCACGTCTCGAGATCATGGTGCGCGCGCTCGCCCCACCCGTGCCCACGGCGGCCTGCGCGCGCGCGCGCGCGGTAGTAGGAGTAGGCTGCGGGTCGTATCGCACCGGTGGTTCACCACCGGTCGCTGATCCCCGGGAGCAACGAACCGAGCAGCCATACAATGTGCGCACATTGAAAATGGCGACAACAGTGCCGAGCAGCAGCAGCAGCACGCCCACGGCCCGAGCCAGAGCGAGGAGACGGAGCGGCCGGGCCGACAACGGAGGCAGCGAACAAAAGAGCAGCGCGGCGCGGCCCGTTCGCCGCGTGCGCCAAGCAGCCGAGGCTGCCGAGGAGGCCGAGGAGGCCGAGGCTGCCGAGGAGGCCGAGGAGGCCGAGGAGGCCGAGGAGGCCGAGGAGGCCCCCCCCTCCCCCCCGGGGTCTCGAACTCGGAGCCAGCCGATGCACGAACGGAACACGCGCACGCGCGCACCGCCGGAAATGCCAACTCGCAGCAGTGAGGCAGCAGCTCATATACAGTGGCTTTTATTTAATTGTTTGCTGCCATTACTGGCGCCGCTGTGCGGAGTGAGGTGGTGGATAGGGTGGGCGCTCGCAGCCGTGGCGAGTGCCGCCCTCGCCGTGCGTCACGTGAGGAAGGGCCGAGGAAGGCCACCGCGCACGTCGGCCCCACGACACGGTGACATAGTGACAGGAGCAGCACCAGCCGCAGAGCCAGAGGCGCCTAACAGCCCCGGTCGCGCAAAACCGGAGGACCCCCCCCGCAGAGAGAGAAGGAGCAAAAAAGCCAGGCAGCGCGCCCGAAAAAGAAAACGCGCGAGGCGGCGCCCAGCGCCGAGGGGGCGCGAAGCGTGGACGGGGGCAGAGGTTGCCGCCCTCCCGATCCGCGCAAAAAAGAGAAGGGTGTGGGCGTGGAAGCGACACCGACGGAATGCGCGGCGGAAGGAGCGAGGGAAACTAGACCCCGACCTAGCCTTCTACGGGGTACCCGCAGTCGAACCCACCTTGGGAGGGCGCCGCGGTGGCTGCGCCCGGTGGTGTCGTGCCGTACCGCGGCTCCTCGCTCGACGAGGCGCTTGGAGGGGACGGCTTCGAGCGGAGCGGCCGCAGCAGCGGCCGCGAGAGCGGCCGGTCGAGCTTTGTTGCGCGACCGAGCGTCGCAGAGGCTGTCGGGGAGGAGCTGGTGATGGCTGGCTCCCTCCTCAAGCAGGGCGCCTCACGTGGGCCCCTCGGCAGCCGCAACTACAAGCGGCGCCATTTTGAGCTCGTGAGCGTCGCCGCCACCGGCCTCGCGCCAGTCGGCACCTGCCTTGTCTATTACGACGACCTCTCTAAGGCGGCGCTCAAGGGCGCTCATCAATCCCGCTGGAGGGAGCGGCGTGCGGCAAGACCGTGACCCGTGCGATGAGCCCGTCATAGGCATCATCCCGCTGGACGGAGCTTCGCTCTCCCGCGAGCGCGAGGCGGACGGGCGGGACGTGATTCGGCTGACGACGCCGGCCCGCCGGCTGTCGTGGCTAACGGGCCGGGGCGCAGCCAAGCCGCTGGCGGCAGAGGCGCGAGCTCGTCGCAGGCGCAGCCTCCGCGACGCGTCCGTGAGGTGTCCATGGCGGTGCCCCACAGGCAAGCATGAACCTAGTCGAGAGGGTGCAGTCGTGGGGCAAGCAGGCCTACCGGAACGCGCTCGCCGAGGGGCCGTTGCACGCGCCCGTCAACACGTGGCGCCTCGGCGCCGACACGGCCGTCGAGCTCGACGCGTGGGCCGAGGCGCTGCAGCGCTTCGCTGTCGCCACGCCACCCGCGGTCCTCACCGACCGCGGCATTCACGGCGCGGCGGCCAACGCGTTGCCGTCGCCCAACACGCCGATGAGCGACGAGGAGGCGTGCTGAAGCGGGCGTGCGCCTCGGCAGAGCTCTCCACTCCGCTGCATGGACGCATTCCTCGCAAGTGGATCGCGTTACAGGAGCGATTCTAAGATCAGGTCTGGCACCTCCCCACTGGAAACGAACATCTGAGTTTCAAATCTCGAATAAATCTCGAAACACACTTGAATGCTCACTTGGCAGGTAACATATGCGCCACGCGCCCCAACCGCTGCTCTGGTCGCCGCCGGCCTCCGCGGCGGCGGCGATGTCCCAGCGCCACCCATCGGCCAGCCCTCAGATCGATCGATCGGCGCTCAAAGTCGGCTTCAGATCCGAGAACGCTGCTGGCGCCGCCGCCGATCCCAGCGGCGACGCCAGCAGCTTCCTCTGCTCTCCAATGCGCCGAGAAGCGACGCGGGGGTGCTCGGCCCGCCGTGGACGTCGAAGGCTCCGCCGGGCGCGCGTCGGCCGGTCCGGTGGCACCCTCTGCGCGCGGCACCTGCCGGCGCCCCGACGACAGCCGTCGCGCCACCGCTGATGGAGGGGCGGTCGGCGCCGCTGCCGCCGCGCCGCCGGTGGGAGGGGCACTGGTGGTGGCCTGGGCGGCCCTCCGCCGCCGCTCGGGGCGCCCGGGCAGCGGTGGCAGCCTGCGCCCGCGTGCTTCGAGCTGCCCGCTCGGTGCTTCGAAATGCCCGCCCGGCGGCCCGCGACCGCGGCTATTCTTTTTTCTACAAAGCAAAATTCGAGCCAATTGAGGAAACTCAAGCGGGCAGGCTGGAAGCACTGAGGGACGGCCGATGTTCGCCCAGTGCCAGACCTGATTTTAGAATCGCTCACAGCAAACCTCGCACCCGCAGAATAAAAAATATCCACCCGCGAGACCTCAGCCTTCCCCCCTCCCCCGTGTTGATGGCCGCGAACCGCGTTGCTCTGCAGTTGTGCGTCGACAGCGAGGAGTGCAGCGCAGTGCACAGAGAACATGCGGCAAACTCTGACGGAGGCGGCGGCGGCGGCGGCGGCAATGGCAACAACGCGAAACACAGGCAACGGAGCCGGAGGCCCGAGGACACCACACAGGCTCGGAGCCGGAGGCCCGAGGACGCCCGAGCCACACAGGCTGAGGCGACGAGTCAGTACTGGGAGAGGAGGGCACAGGACATGGCGGAGCGGAGGCGCGCGGCGGCGGTGGCGGCGGCAGTCGGGGCGGAGGCAGGAGAGGCGGAGGCGGGAGGGTCGGTGGAGGTGGAGGTGGAGGCCGAAGCAGAGGTGACCTTTCGCGCAGAGCTCGGCCATGCAGAGGTGCGTGCGCTGAGCGGTTGTGAGGGCGCTGGAGGCGCTCGGCTCAACCCTCCCCGGCCCCTTGCTGCGCAGGCCGGAGAGTTGGTGGGACCAGGCGGGAGCAAGCTCAATGCACTGCGGGCAGAGGCGCGGTCTGCGAGCATCTCCCTCTCCCCAGCCTCGGCTGGGGAGTACCGCACCCTTCTCGTGCGCGGCCCGCGCGCGGCGGTGGAGAAGGCGGCGCGGCTGCTGCGCACGCGCCACCGGGCGACACAGCCGCCGCCGCCGCCGAGAGAGGCGCGCGGACACCTCATCAAGCCTTCTGCACGACGCGCGCGTAGGTGGTGGTCGAGGGTCCTCCCCGGCAGATAGGCTCGAGCGGCCGCGTCCCGCAGGCGCCGCCGCGGACGTTCTCCATCTTTCACGGGGCTCCCGCTCCTTCCTCGTGCGCCCCTTCCCTGCTGAGCAGCATCCTCGCAGATCAGCGGCGCGCGCGCGCCGCCGTCGCCGCCCGCGACCACGAATCCCGGCAGCAGCTCAGGCGCAGCAGCGAGGTGCCGCCCTCGACGCTGCCCGACGCCAACACGGCTTGCCAGGGCTTGGCCTGCTCGGGCTGCGCACAGTGCGGAGCGAGCCCCCCCGGGCCGACAGCTGCGCGGCGCCCCGGCGTCGCTGGGGTAGGCGGCGGAGGCAGATTAGGCGGAGGCGGCGGAGGCGGAGGCGGGACGAAGCGCAAGGTGAGCGGCGGCGGCGGCGGCGGCAAGCTGCCGCAGCTGTCCAAGTGCGGGCGGCTCCGGTGGACGCCGGCGGAGGTGGAGCAGCTCAAGAGGGGCGTCCCAAAATCCGGGGAGGGTCCCTGGCTCGACATCCTGAAGGAGTTCAAGTTCAATCGCCCCGGGAAAAAGGGGGGCCCCTCCCCTCCCCGCCCACACGCCCCACACGCCACACGCGAGCCAGCCCCCCCCCCCCCCCCCCCGCGCCGCCGCCAGGTCCACCTCAAGGACAAGTGGAGGAACCTGAGCTGTAAGCTCGTGTGACGAGGACCACCGCAGGCAAGGAAGGCGAGCTTGCTGGCGTCTTTGGCAAGCGCTCACATGCCAAAAGACACCTCGCAGCGCGCGAGACGTGACCAAAGCGGCACGTCTCGGCGCCGCGAGAGCAGCCGGTCGACGTCGGCACCAAGCGCGCGGCCGCCGGGCGCCTCCGAACCGACAGCCGCGGCAGTAGAGAGCACTCCACCGCCATACCGTTTTGTATCGACAGAGTAGGGATCCTACGGCTTTAGCCCGGCACCGCAAAATTCTCTTTAGTGCCGGGGAGGGCTCGTCTTTAACAGCGATGAGGAAGCGAGGGAGAGCGAGGGAGAGTGACGAGCGCTATTCCCTAGTGTGCGAGACGACGCGCCAGGGCGCGTCGACCCCCGGGCGTGCTACCAATACCCCACTCGGCCCTGCCCCTGCCACTCTCCTACAGTGGGTTGCGGGCATTAAGAAAACGTAGTATTAAGAAACCACGCCGAGCGATTTCCGCAAAAATCTAAGAAACCACGGCGCGCCGCAGCGACGCGGCCCCGAGACGAAAAGGCCAGAAACGAGTGTGTGATTCACTGTGTGTGAACGGGAGCCCCAGCTCAAAAATTTCTCTTCGCCTGCGGCGCGCGCACTTGTCACTTTCCAAGTCTGCGGTGTTCTGAGTGGAGTGGATGGAGGCGTGTGTGCGTCTTCCCCCGTCATCCAGAGAGCCGACTCAGCGGCAGACTCTGGCATCCGATCGCCCTCGCGGACCGGCAGCTTACAGCTTACCTCTTACTTACCTAAAAATCCTTCGGGCCCGCCGGCTCTGCTGGCTTGAGTGCCGGCCGGAGCTAAGAAACCACGGCGCGGGGTGGATGACGGCTGTGGAAAGGCTTAGAAACGGCGGCGTGCCGCGGCATCCTGTTTTCTTAATGCCCGCAACCCACTGTATATCTCTCTCAATCTCTCTGGCTCTGGCCTCTGCCCCGCTGCTTTCTGGTGTGTTGTGCGAGGCGATATGTCGGGTTCTTAGCGACCGCAGAATTCTCTGGAGTTGGGTCGCGCGCATGTCGGCGCCGCTCTCGCGCGCTATTTCTAGAGAATTTACGGTGTGTACCACTACACGGTACGCTCCGGCTCCCCCGCGCTCTCCACGGCACGATCGTCACCTCTACGTGTAGAGCCGCCGTAGCCGACCCAAAAGATTAAAGTCCAACACCGCACGCCACTGATCGCCACGCTCTCATGTTCTCGTTACCGCGGCCGGCGGATGTCGGCCCGCGCCCCCCGTCCGGAAGATGGCCGTGAACTCTGCGTCGAGGGCGTCCGCCACGGCCTCGCGCGCCTCCGGCGTCCCCCCTCCTCCCTGGTCCGCCTCCGCCTTCGCCCTCTCCAGCAGCTCCTTCTTCCGGCAGCTCATCGCCCGCGCTAGCGCCGCCCGCTCCGCCGCAGGGCGCCGGCGCGTGTCCTCGGACTGCAGGTGCAGCGACACGGCGGCGCGCAAGCGTAGGTCGAGCGCGTGCGCCGCGCTCGCGGCGGTCGCGGCCGCCGCCTCTGCGCGGGCCTCCTCGGCCTCCTCGCCGTTTGGCGGGCCTGCGGGACGTGTCGGGGACGCGTCTTGGACGAGTCCTGCGGCCGGGTGGCGCCTCCTCGAGGGCAGGGCGGCGGGCCGGCTGGGACGGCGGCGGCGAGGAGAGGCGCGAGCCGGTCCCACGGGAAGGGCTCCGCGCCTACCCACGACTCTCGCGCGGTGAAGACGCTCCTCTCCACAGCCGCGCCTGCCAGCGAGGCGGCAAGGGCACCTGCGCCGGAGGAGGAGGCCGAGGGGAGGGAGATGGTGCTGCACTCCCACGGGTGCCTCGCCGGGTCGGGCCACTGCAGCACCTCGGCCATGTGGCTCACCGTCGCATCCGCGACCCGGGCGGACTCTTGCCTCGCCGCGTTCCGCCGCAGCGCCTCTGCAAGAGGCAGAGGCAGGCAGAGAGTGCAGCAGCCGAGCCGGCCGTCCCTGGCGAGGCGGTGATACACGCGCCGCATCGAGCGGTAGTGCATGTTGTCGTCGAGCAGAACGACGTCGAAGCTGTCGCCGCCGCTGGCGGGTGCACCGCCGCTGCTGCCCGAGCCGCCGCCGCTCTCACCGAGCTGCGCGAGGGGAGCCGGCGGCGGCCCGTCGCCGCACGCAACGCCAAAGTGGTGCCGCACCGAGCGCAGGACGCTATCGCGCGCCTGGTGCCACAGCTCCGGGCTGTAGCCCGTGTGACCGCAGGCCGCCGCCAGGTTGCCGAGCACGTCGTCGAAGCTCAGCCAGAACACCCGCACCGCCGAGACGCCGAAGGGCGCAAGCCGCGGCAGCAGCTCCTTGGCGCCGTCCCGCAGAAGCGCTGCCGACAGTGTCGACTTGCCAGCCGCAGGCAGGCCGCACATGAGCACGAGCGCGCCCGGCGGCGGCGGCGAGTCAGGCCCCTGCGAGTCACTCATGCCTCGAGCAAAAAAAATAAAACGTTCGGCGCGCACTGTGTTCGTGCGTAGCCCATCTCTACTGGAGGTGACTGCTATTTATTTTGTTATGGCGCGCACTGAAAAATCAGAAGAAAAAGCGCTGGAAGGCTGCGCGATCGCGTATTATGATCGGTGTGAAAACAGCATAGTAGTAGGACGGCCATTGGAGTAGGGAATCCACCGTGCTGCGAACCTGTCGCTGTCCCTTGTCAGGAGCAGGAGAACTAGGAGAGCGCAACCAGTAGGAGGCCCGCGCCTGCCCCCGTGCCGCCGGGTGCAACCTGTCCTATATACGAGAGGGGAATTCCTGGGTTAGCCCTGTCGTGTGGGTGAACCCTGCCCAGTGTGTGTGTGTGTGTGTGACGCTCATCTCGATCGTCAAGGCGTCGCTACGCGCGGTCTTCCGCGGGGGGAGCTGCGTCGACGGGTGCGGGACCGCGGCGCAGCCAGTGCCGCGGCGAGGCCTCCGGCTGTTTGCGGCGGGCGGCTTGCTGCTCGCGGCGATGGCGAAAAACTCGTCTCGCCACACGCCAAGGGCTTATGCTCTGGCGAGACGTGAGGCGCATGCGCCCAGGAGGGGAGGGGGCATGTGTAACGACACTGCTAGAGATGCCTTTCGGGGCCCAGAGACAAAACTTCTGATGCCATGCGTGACCTAGTGTAGTGTCCCCAGCTATGGGCGTGTCCACGTTAGGAGTCGGAGTACGTGCTGCACTGGCTGGGTGGGAGGGATACTTCCGTCCTTTCCGTAACTGCTAAGCGTGCGAGCACTCAAAACCTGCGCATCCCGCGTCCCGGACACGACTTAATGACGAACAAAAGAAATTAGCCTCCTTCTGTTTTCTTTCTTTCTTTCTTTACAAGACACCGGTCCAAGGGCAGGGAGGGGCCGGGTAACCTGGGTAACCGCAACCCGGGCAAGGGGTGCGCGTCGAGACAAATGCCATGCGGATTATCTATTTTATGAAGGCGGACGCTGTAGCCCCCCCCCCCCCCAGACAGGGACGCGTCCACACTACACGGCGGTTACATTTTCCGTCAACCGTCGCCCGCCCGTCCTCACCCCCCCGTCCTCACCTTCGCGGCCGCTGCACACAACACATGCGCCTCTACTCGACGCCGCTCGCCACCACCTACCACGCCAATACGGCATCGTGCGCGTCGCTGTGCACGCTGCTCTACGCCGCCGCCCTCCTCCTTGTCCCCTGGCCACTCGCCTACGCCGCCGGAGGCCTCTGGCTGAAGGAGGCGTCGGTGCGCGAGCGTCCGCTCGTCCGCTTCTCTCACGAGGTGCTGGTCGAGGGGTACGGGGCGGGCGTGGAGAGCCGCTTTGGCTGGTCCACCTCCTTTGAGCTCAACGACGCCCTCGCCCACCGCCTCCGCCCCTGCGAGCTGCGCGCCTGGTCGGACGACGCCGACCGCGACGGAGTGCCAGAGGAGCTGCACTTTGCGCTGTCGGTGCCGCTGGTGCCGGAGGGCGGAGGCGACCCGCTGCCGCTGCACGCGCTGTCGGTCGTCGTCGGCCTGGTGGCGCACTATGGCGACGACGCGCACGCGCCCTTTTCTGTGCACGGCGCTGTCCTCGCCGAGGCGTGGCCCTCTCTTGGCCTCTCCCGTCCCCGGCGGCCACCCCCGCGCACGCCGCCGGTCCCCGCCGCTTGCAGGCCTCGTCGCCGCTCCCCGGCGCAAGGTGGCGCCAGACGGGCGAGCCGCCGCCTATGCGGCACCTGAGGCGGAGAGGTTGGTTGCCCGCTCACTCGCGCTCGCCCTCGGGCTCTCTCTAGGCGAGCTGCAGCTGCAGCGGTCCCTGCCGCTCGAGGCTCACACCGAGCCTCACCGCACGGCGCGCACCCTCGCCGGTGAGGGCAAGCCCAGCCCCGGGTCCCCAGCCGCCGGCTCGGACTGTAGGTGTGCGCCGACACGCCGCTGCTTGGCCACGCCCGCTCCGCCGACGGCCTCGCCCTCACCGTGGCGGAGGCGGTCGGATTGCAACGCGCTGCCTGCAACGAGACCTTGTGGCTCGCGCCGCATCCGCCGCTGTGGACGCCCGGCACGGCGGCCACATCCTTTGAGGCGTTCACACGCCCCTGCGACTCAACCCACCCACTAGAGCCTTAGCACCCTCTTCCGAACAGCCATTTCTTCAACACCCAGAAACGAGACCACTCCTCGTGCCCCAGGCGGAGCTTACGGTGCGCGTGCCTGCGGCGCACGTCCACTACCGTCCCTCGACCGCCGAGCTGCTCAAGCTTGCCTGGGTGCAGTTCCTCGCGCTCTTCTGGCCGCTCTACTGGCTGCTCTCGTGCCTCCTCGGCGCCTGCATTCAGCATGGCGTCGTTGCAACACGCGCGCATAGCCCGCTCAAGGCTAAGAGCATGTAAGGTAAAGCTCGATCGTCCCGCGGGGTAGCTCGTTGCTCCCATTGATTGGGGGCGGCGCACGCTGCGCGCCGCGCACATTCTTGCGAATCCGGTGCCCAGTGTCGGTGTGAGACCCAGGAAGAGGAGCCTAACGTCTGTGAAAATGGTCAAGATACCTTGTACACGTATCTCCCGGTGGATGCCGCCGTAAAGCGCGTAATCCCCGTTCTCGCCGTCAAAACCATTCCAACCGCAATATTGGAGGGTGGGGACACATGACCCAGTATAATCTCTCGTCAGAGTGTGTGACCGATTTATTTATTGAGAGCGCCTTCGTCAGTCAGTCTTACACACCTCCAAGCATGGAGGACGGGCCCACACACACACACACGCTGCACACGATTGGCTCGGGAGCCGACACGAGGCACACTGTCACCGGCCTTAGCACCGGGTCCGGACTGCTGGACACACAGCACGCAGCTCACAGGACAGCTCACGAGGTGGCGCTATATAGTGGGGTTCTCAGGGAACTGACACGGGAGAAGAAGGTGGAGCACAGGGATGGGGACACAGAACTCACGAACTGATATCCCACCCCGCGCCGGGGGCGGTGGCGCGCGCGAGCGCCGGGGTATTTGGACCCGCAGTCTGGCAGGCGCCAGGCCACAGACCCGCCGGCAGAGCCTTGAGTGGAAAGCGGCGAGTCGTGCAAGGAACATGTGAGTCGCAATTCCCGGGGTCCTTGTGGCGGGCCACCCTGTCCAGAGGCGGAGGTGCCCTTCTGGGATCTTGTGATTGAGTCTACGCAACGGGCCCTCGGCCACGCTCTCCTTTCGTGGCTGATAAGCATTCGCAGACCAGGCGATGGAGATGGTGGATTGTGTGATGTGTGTTAGGTGTATGATGTGTAGTAATCTGCTGTGGATTGTGTGATGTGTAGTAATCTGCAAGGTGGATTGTGTGGTGTGTAAAGGGTGTGGATGCTGGGTTGACGGAAATCGAGGGACGCGACCCACTTCGCCACAGACGGTCCCGCGCCTCGCCGCTAAGTTTGCGGCACGCCCCGCACCGTCCGCTGTGCCGCGTTTTTTGTCCGGAGTGAAAAGAACAACGCGCTCGTCGGTGGCGGCTTCCCTCAACCTGCGCCGCGCTCGGCGAACCTCGACAGCGCTTTCGGTGGCATGCAGCTCTTTGCGACAGAAGCCTGGAGAGCAGCTCCTCTGCTGCTCACACGCTCTGCACAGTTGACACAGCCCACTGTGCGGCTGCCACAGCTGTGACAGCGATGGGCTCGCCCTCACTGGCCCTCAGTCACTTGTGCTGCGGCTTGTGTGAGCGACACTGCTCGGCGACTGCCGGCACACTGTGAGACCATGTGTGTGAGGTAAAACCACGCACCAGCGCTTGGTCACATCGGCCCCGAGGTCAGATCCATCTACTCTGGGTTGATGACAAGACTTGTCTACCGGCTGGAGCCGAGCAGGAGGGCCCGGCGCACAACCCCTTGGTCAACTCACCCTCCACACACCACACCCCGTAGTAATCTGCAAGGCAATTTTTGACCCGCACGCGTATATAGTAAATCTGCAAGAGAAAAGCTCAAAACGTAGTAAACTGCAATTTTTCCAAACTAAAAAGCAAAAATCGCGACAGTGCCGAACGCGAACGCGCCAGTAACCGCCAACACGAAACAGGCTGGTCAGTAAGTCCTCGCCAACGCCCCCGTTGCTCTCTCCCGCTCCCTCGCCGCCTCCTCCGCCTCGCTCATCGCGCGGTATGCGCCGTGCTCCACAAACAGGAAACGGTGCAGCGCCTCGAGGTCGCGCACGCTCGACACCGCGCCCCGCCGCAGCGCCTCGAGCGAGCGCTCCTCCTTCCGCCTGCGCGCCGCGCCGTCCTCGTCGCCCAGCCCCCGCCCCGGCACCTGTGCACGCGGGCAGCCCACTCTGAGAGAGGCGCCGCCCGCCGCCCGCCCGCCGACGAACCCCCTCGAACTGCAGTGCTCCGCCTCTCGGGCATCTCGGGTGTGATCTCGTGTGGTCTCGGGTGATCTCGCACCCCCTCGAACTCGAGCTCGGCGGGAGGCGACCGCCGCCGCCCCGCCCGGTCGGGCAGCGAGAAGACCCACTCAAAGATGGCTCGCCTGCCCACAGCGCGTAGCTGTGAAGAGACGCCGTTCACTGCTGGAGCAGAGGCACCCACTCGAAGATGGCTCGCGTGCGCGGCAGGTGGAAGTCCGAGGTCACGACGAGCATCCGCCGCCACTGCGCGAGGTGGGGCCCATCAGCCGGACCTCGGCGATACCTCGGCACTATCTCCGCCCATCTCCCCGCCCGGAGATAGGACCTCACCTCTCGGCGATCTCTCGGGCTAGATCTCGCCTGTGCCAAGTCGGCGTGCATCAGCCGCGCGAACGCCGCGTTGCCGATCGTGTCGAGGGACCAGCTCTCTAGCAGCACCCGCTCCGGAGCGACGCCTCGCCGCACGAGGTAGCGGGCCTACGGCGAAGGCTCCGAGAGAAGCTCGGCTCGAGCGCCGCATCGCTGCTAGACTGCTTGAAGGTGGAGCGCCGAGGCGGCAGCCTCGTCGACGGCGTAGCCGCGGCTGTCGGTTGGCGCCGGCTTGTGTATTGTACCGCGCGAGAGGACGAGGTAGGAGGCCGTCTCGTGGTCGTGCCTTAGCGCCGCTTCGAGCCGCTCGGCCACCCACGGAGCGGGCTCACGCGCCGCGTCGAGGCCGCCGCCGGGCACGATGACGCAGTCAAAGTCACTGCGCGAGGCGGATGCCTCGGCGGCGCGGCGTTCGGAGAGGAGCCAATATGAGACGATCATCGACCCGGCCGCAAAGATCAAAAGCGCGGCCGGCGGTCGCAACCGGCGCCACCTGCCTCGCTTTCGGCCGCGACGCCTGCCAAAGCCGTTGTCCGGGAGAAGAGAGCCAGTCGTGTAGCCCGACATGGTCGTTGGGGATTGCGTGCCTGGCAGCGGCGCCGAGAGTTAGCCGAACCCCGAAGGCCACTTGAGGGGTTCTGCTGTGGGGTTTTCGGAAACAGAAATAGATCTAACGCAAGGCCTCAGCGGAGCTGGGAAGAGGACCGCCGCAAGCGGCGTGGCGTGGAGCGGTTGTGCATCCCTCCGGGGGCCCCTCTGCGCCGGGGAGGCGTTGTTGGAGGCTAGGACGCAAGCGTCCGTCGCCCTTTTCAAACTCGGGGCCCACTCCGCTACGCTCCGACCCGAATTTGGAGGGCCTAAAAGTTTAAGGTGTTGCTGCGCAAAAGGGGTCGGACACAGGGCGCAGCTCATGCTAAGAGCTAGAAGAGGAGATGGAGAGAACAACCACCCTGTCCCGTTATTGCGTACACCAACACCACAAAGCTCTCTCTCCTGCTCCTCACTCACGAGGGGTCACAACTACCGAGTTCCTAGAGTCTAGCTGCCACGTTCAAAACCAGGACGGCGACAGTGATGGTGCTATCACGGGCATGATCGGGGAAAGTGGAGCGGGGGGGGTGAGCGTCAGCCAGCCAGGTACGGGATAGTAGAGCAGGTGCTTTGTGGGTGGCGGTGGGCGGCGGCGCTGGGGGGCTGGCCGAAGCGTTAGCTGAGCTCCTCCCTCAAGCTCGAGCACGCATGACGCACGTTGAGTGACAACGTCGGCGAGCTTCTGGATCAGGTTAGGTTGCCGGAGCACCCAACTCCTCCTCTGAGTCAGACACGACAATGTCAACTGCGCCCTCCTCCTCCCATTCGTCGACTGCGCCCTCCTCCTCTCCTCCTCCAATTCGCCGACTGCGTCCTCCTCCTCCATGGGCTCGATCCGATTCCGCAGCGCGTGTCGTCCCCAGAGGCGCTGCTGCGCGGGAGGCGGCCGCGGGCACGCTGGGCTCGATCAGCGGCTTACCCTCAAGTTGCGCCGAAAGAGCACGGATTTGGCGGACGTTCTGGTTTCCGTAAAACGAAGCGATGTCTGGCACCAGCTGAAGGCTTGCGTCCCACATCGTCGGATTCCTGCACGGTATTCGGATTTTGCTATTTGCTCGTGTGGGGGTGTATTGCAGATTTGTCAATGGTACCGCGTCTGCGACGCGGGCGCCTTGCGTGCAGAGCCCTTAGCCACCCTTTTATCTTGCGCGGTCATAACACACACACACAGAACGCTGTCACAGTCAGACAAAGACAGGCAGCACCAGCAGCGACTTAATACGTAGTACGCAAACCCGTGCTCTGCGCGCTTGCCGCGCTCACGCCTCGACGACGACGTCGGCAGGCGCGATCGTGATGTCGCTGCACGCCGACCATACCTGCGCCGTCAGCTCGCAGTCCCACCGCCAGCCCAGCACGTACTCGCCGGGCGGCGTGTCGGCGGGCACGCGCACGGTGTCGAGGATGTTGACGGTGGTCGGCCAATTGCCGGCGCACGGTCCGGGGTTGCTGCCGTACTCACCGACCGCCCTCGGCGCGCGCACCTTTGGCTCGAAGCCCGCACGGCACTTGGCGGGGAAGGCCCTCTCGTTGATGGGCAACGGGTTCATCGCCCACATCGAGCCGGCGGGGTACGTGCCTTCAGTGACGTACGTGCCGTTGATCTCCTCGACGTGGCCGTCGCTCCACCGCAGCAGCTGCGACCCCTCAAAGGCGAGGTGCCTCTGGCGGAAGCACTCCTCCGTGAGCGCTTCCCCCTTCGGGCACAGCCGGAACGCGTACCCCCCGCCGTGGTTGGCGCGGATGAACCAGCCTGTTTGCCCGAGCCCGCCGGCCGCCCACACGACGCCGGTCGGCGCCTCGGGTAGCTTGGAGCCGAGGTCGCCCTGCTTGGCGAACTGCGTCGCGTTGTACTCGCCGCTCTGGACGCCGGCCACGGGCCCGCCGCCCGCCATGCCGCACGCGTCAAAGATGGGCGCCGTGCCCGGCGCTCTCCAAGGGTTGTAGCGCGTCCAGTCCTGCGGCGAGAGCGGGACGGCCTTGCGATTGGCCGTGCGCCACTCCGGCTTGTTGAGTGTCGCGTTGGCACACCGCTCGCACCGGCACGGCTTGCCGTCGCGCCGCCCGTCGCCGTCGGGCTTCTTGCAGCCGATGGTGGCGCCAGATGCAAACCAGAAGCAAGCCTGCCCAACGTCGCATGCCTCGGTGCCGTTGGAGCACGAGCACCCCTCCTGACACGACGGCGGACGCGTCCCACAGGTCTCGTTGGGAAGACCCCACCGTCCCGTGCCCGGAAAGTCCGGAACCGTCGGGTAGCCACCCTTCCACGGCGCCGCGAAGCGGTCGATGGCGTTCCGCGTCTGGGGCATCACGAGCGAGCCGTGCGCCGACACGCCGGCGGCGAGGGACAGGAGGAGGGTGGACGTGATGAGAGGCATGCGGGTCCGCACGGTGTGTCGGCTCGCCTCAGAGTCAAACTGCGTGGTTTGTTTTTTTTGCGATAGGGACGCTTCAGCGACCTTTGGGGGGGGGGGGGGGGGCAATTGAAAGGGGAGGGGAGGGGGGGTGGGCCTGGGGGAAAAAAAAAAATTTCTGTTTGAAAACAAATCTCCCCCCCTTTTTCATCACGGCGAAGCGCACTCTCTTGACTCTCTCTTCGCGTAGGAAAGGAGAGAGATTTTTAGCAATACCAAACAACTCTAACACTCACACGTCATTTGGGGCCTGGAGCCCTGTTCACGCGCGCGCGAGACGTGCAGACAGGGTTGCCAGGTGAGAGCGAATGGCGCGGTGTTCACGCCTCGCACAACAGAGTTTTGTAGGAAAGGGTGGGTGGGAGGAAGGGGGGTGCGGGGGGAGGGAGGGAGGGGGGGGGGGGGGGGTTGCTCTCAAACTTGCACGTTTGGCCTAACCTGGTACGACCCACGACCTCGCTCAGTTTGCCCGGGGCGTTTGAGTAATCTGCGGTAAGCAAGAAAAAGCCTTGAACGCTCTTGCACCAGACACACGCTCGGCGCGATTGCGTCGTTCCTACATCATCCACGGGACACGGCGGCGATGAGGGTGGCTCTGCGTGGGATGTCGAGCGTACAGGAACGAGGCGAGAAGATGTGGCTCGTCTTCGAACTAGTGCTTGAGGAGTTGGAGGATCTGCACCTTGCGTGGCATAAGGCAAAAGCGGAGGAAGAGGAGATGAACGCAGACCTGATAGGGTGTGGAGTCTGTGACACATTGGGCTCTCCCCCCCTTCTCGCCAACCCACTAAATTCCAGCAGAGTTCTCTGCGCTTCGAAGTACTCGAGTGCAGAAAACGGCGGACCAGCTGCTTCCCCCATATGACGCTCTTGCGCCGCGCAGCGTGGGCGCGTCATCCGTGACGGATGCGGGCCGTTGTATCGCGGGGGATCGCTGGGAGCCGCTCGGCTCCCCACGCGCCGCCGAGCTGCGATGGCGCCACCGCAACGGCTGCCCCTCCTCGGCTCCCGCCCCGGGGCTGCCGAAATAGGCGCCCCGAGCCACCGTTTGCAACATCCGCGCGGAACGACGGTGGTGCCGACGCCCCCCCGACCGGCAAACACCACCAGAAGGGAGGTGCTGCAGATTAGCAGCAAAAACAGCAAAGCACTAAGGAAACTGCGCCGCGATGTGCGGCGGGCACACCGGCCACGGGCCAAACACATCATACCTAGGTCCCTTCATACGCTCCTTCCTGGAGCCCAACCATGTGCGCCGCGATCTTCATGACCGCGGCAAGCAGGGTGAACGAGCCACGCCACGTACGTAGTGCATAGAGCCACACGGTTGTCCACTACCTGGCCAATGAGGTGCTCCACACGCCCACGGTAGTGCTGCACCGTCTTGTTGAACCGTTGTTTCTCGAGGGACAGGTTCCGGCCCTTCCATTCTGCGATGATCTGCCGCTGCCCGACGTAAGCCTTGTCCCCAAGACCCCATACTCCCATGGCTTGATCCGCGCCTGCAGGAAGCTGGCCCAAGCGCCGCGCCCCCGCCGGTCGAATTTTAGCATCTAGGCCGTTGGGACACGAGCTCGGGACGGCTCGGGACCGCTAGGGACCGCTCGGGACGGCTCGGGACGGCTCGGGACGGCTCGGGACGGCTCGGGACAGCTCGGACACTTCCGAACATTGCTACTCCGTTGTGACTGTGCATGCATCCAGGAGTGCCAGAGACCCTTAGACACCATTGGCTTGGGAGGCGCAGCACAGTGTTTCTAATGATTAGCATCCCTTCTTTTTTAGGCCGAACGACAGCCAAGGATTCGAGCTGTTTCCGGGGTAGGGTAGGCCCCGCCCCGACCCCCGACCCCCTACCCCCCCTTATCCCCTCTATGAGCATGTAACGGACGTCCCCAGTGGCGGTGAACCTTCTTTTCTAGAAGGCTAGGATTGAGAGCAGCCTCGCTCTCAATCCTAGAAGTCGAAGGTTGTGAGGCAGCAGCACTCCTCGCAATCGTAGCATCTCTGTGCGATTGTGAGCGCCTACGCTCGCAATCCTACATCTTCTAGGACTAAGAGCAGCTCCGCTCCCAAGATGACTGGTGACGCCTATGACTACTACCAGCGCGCTCGCAATCCGAGCAAAGTCTAGGATTGCGAGCAGCACTGCTCACAATCCTAGCGACAAGCTTCCGATTGCGAGCAGGAGCGCTCGCAATCCTAGAACTTTCGCCGATTGCGAGCGACACGGCCCACAGTCCTACGACTTCTAGGTACTAGGATTGCGAGCGGGTCCCCTCGGTGCGAGCACCGTTGGATTGTGAGGAGACCCCACCGGCGCGCTCACTCACAAGCGCTCGCGGCTGGAGCGATTGGGAGCGCACCCCTGTGCAGTTCTAGCAATCCTTGGATCTTTGGTACGATTGTGAGCACCGCCGCTGCCTCATAGTCCTACAAGATGTAGGATTGCGAGCGCTCCTGCTCGCAATCGGAGGCATGTTGCTCGGATTGTGAGCAGTGCTGCTCGCAATCCTAGACTTTGCTCGGATTGCGAGCGCGCTGGTAGTAGTCGTAGGCGTCACCAGTCACATTGTGAGCGGAAGCTAGCTGCTCTTACTCGAGTAGTCCTAGAAGATGTAGGATTGCGAGCGTAGGCGCTCACAATCGCACAGAGATGCTACGATTGCGAAGAGTGCTGCTCACAATCCTTCGACTTCTAGGATTGAGAGCGGGGCTGCTCTACGAAAGAAGGTTCATTCCCAGCGCGTGGACCCCCCCCCCCCCCCCCAAACCCAAACCCGGGGGACCACACCCGCTCTCGCCTGCCTCAGTTCGACAGCGTTCAGCCAGGGTTCGGACTTTTTGCGGGGTAAGGTATGGTAGGGTCGGCGCCCTGGCGCCGCGACCATACCCCCCCACCCGCACAGGACGTCGCCTCTGGCCAGCAGGACCATACCCCCCCACCCCCCACCCCACCACACGAGCGCACAGTAACCGTCGTGTTAGGCCGTCCGGTCGTGCGGCACGTGTTCGCGCGATGCAGTCTGCGCGAGGTGACCCGCCGGCAATCGTGCTCACCCCTCAGAGCATGTCCGCAAAGGCCGCCAGGGCCTTGCGTGCCGGCGCAGGCGCGGGCGCAGGCGCGGGCGCGGCCGGTGCGAGCGCGGGCGCGGGCGCGGGCGCGGTCTCCGCCGGCGCCGCCTCCGCCATGGTCACCTCGGGCGCGGGCGCGGGCGCGGTCTCCGCCGGCGCCGCCTCCGCCATGGTCACCTCCGCTGGAACGGCCTCCGCCTCCGCCGCCTCCGCTGGCGCCACCTCCGCCTCCGCCATGGTCACCTCCGGCGTCTCCGCCGCCTCCGCCTCCACCTCCACCGCCTCCGCCGCCGTCGCCTCCGCCGCCGGCGGCGGCGGCGCGGCCACCGTGGGCGCGCGCGCGCGCGCCATCTCGAAGGGGTTGCGCGGCTGGCCCGAGTTGTGGGGGCTCTTGTAGTACATGCCCCACTCGTTGAAGACGTTGTGGTCCGTGTCCGCGTCCGAGATGACGCCCTTCGGGCAGCCGTCCTCGGGCTCGTCAATGAGCTCGCGCTTCTCGTCGAGCAACTTGAAAGGACCATCGTGGCGACAGTTTTGAGCGCCTTCAGCTTGCTGAGATCGTGGTCGTCGCCACGGAAAGCGTCGCTTGTCGGAAGCCTCCCGTCCATCATGCGGACGGCATGCGGTGCAATCGCAGCGTCGAGCTGTGCGACGCACGACGCAAGCGTACCAGCGCAGCAGCTGCGCACAGCGGCGCGCTCGGCGTCGTCGGGCAGCGAGCTGTCCAGGAGCCGAAGTTGAGGCGGCGTCGCGGCGAGAAGGCCCGCGACAGTATCGAAGCGGCCGGGGCCGCCGTGAGTCGGCATCGTGTCCGCGGCTGTGTACGGCGGCTGTGTACTGGGTTCGAACCCTGTTGTAACGTGGCCGCTCCAGCGATTGACCATACCCCCCCACCCGTCGAGCAGGCCGCCTCCGGCGGCCAGGACCATACCCCCCCACCCTTTTGGCGCCGACGCTACCATACCTTACCCCGCAAAAAGTTGGAATCCAGAAGTCCCTGTCGCTCTGAGGAGCATGCTGCACCTGCTCGGCACGCGCAAGGTGGTCATCAACGGCATCGTGTCGCAACCTGCGCTCAACGGACAGATTGGCACCGCACTGAGCTTCTCTCACAACAACATGCGGTATGGCGTCAGGCTGGAAGACGGCAGGCAGCTGTCGCTGAAGGCCGAGAATGTGAAACGCTACCTCGATGCCGGCGAGATTGAGGAGGCCGCACGCGCGGAGCCCAGCGAAGAATTGTTCAACCTCTACTGCTCGACGTTTCCAGCGGCGAAGCAGGATCCGGCCTTCCAGACCAAGCATCGTCTGCTCGGCGGCGTGAGTGTTCCGGGCGTGCACATGAAGGCGTGCGAGGGGTGCCCCGAGAGCCTCTTTGGCACATCGTATGTGGAGCTGCATGAGGCGCAGCGCGCGCACCCAAAAGTGGTCGCGTGGAACGCGCGACAGGAAGCCCTTTCCGAGTGCACCAATGCCGCCGCCCTGTCGGGGGAGCTGCTCCCGCCCGACGAGGCGCCGCCGCTGCGCTTCAAGGTCGGCGACGAGGTCATGGCGCGGAACGGGCAGCGGCAAACGGACTACAGCCCGGGCGTGGTCGTGGAGCAGCACTACACAGAGGAGGGGTGGCCCGCGGGCTTCTGGGCGGCGTACCAGATCCGCCTCACGGCCGACTGGGCGGGTCTCGACGGTTCGCAGCGCCCGCCCAACTTTCCGCGCGGGGAGGACGGGGTCAGCACCGGCCCGCTCATCTACGCTCAGTACGACAGCGACTTCCTGGTCAAGGGGATGCCGGTGGTCGGCGGCGTCACGCTCTCGGCCCTCGACGAGAATGCGCAGGTCGCGGTGCCAAACCACTTTTGATCGGGGCTGAGTGCGCCATGGTTATCGATGGCACGGCGTCATCCCGCCGTAGACCCGTACAGGGTGGGTCATTACGTGGGGAGAGGGAAGAAAAAAAAACAAGGGCTGGGAGGAGGACAGGGTCCCCACCTGCAGCTGTGCAGAAAGAAAGAAAGAAAACAGACAACCCAAGGGAGGGATGGGAGGACGGCACGCCGCCACCACACAGGGATTTTAAGGAGAGGAGTGTGGTGCTAGTCGTCGCCCACCCTCTGAGGGAGGGTGTAGAGGATGTAGAGTGTAGAGCGCTGTAGAGCTGTAGAGATGTAGAGCGCTCTGGAGCGCTGTAGAGCTGTAGAGCTCTACATCCGGCGCGGGACGGACTGCCTGCGTTGTAGAGCGCTGTACGAGAGCGCACCCAGAGCGCGATCTAC
>NW_005199878.1:67655-76038 GCF_000372725.1 Emiliania huxleyi CCMP1516
ATTTGCGCTCTACATCGCTCTACAACGCAGGCAGTCCATCCCGCGCCGGATGTAGAGCTCTACAGCGCTCTACAGCTCTACAGCTCTACAGCTCTACAGCGCTCTACATTCTACATCCTCTGCACCCTCCCTCAGCCCACCCTCGGGCGTCTACCACTTCCTATCTCTCTTCGCAGTTTCTCACCAATTCTCGCAGCGACCTTCATGCCACCTCTCGTTCTTCTCACTCTCGTCCTCGTTCTCTCCCCTGCTGTTTCATCCTCTGACTCATCGCTCTCCTCGGCCTCGTTCTGAGACGCCGCTGCCGTCTGCCTTGCTCTCGCTGCTTCTCTCGCCGCTCTGCGTAACTCCGCCCTCCTCGCGGCATAATTTGGCCCCTCGAGTTTATCGAGCTCCCCTCGCGCAGATTTCTCTGAACGCCACTAGCAATGGAGCACTTGGAGCACTTGGAGTGCGGTCATCAACCTCACGCCCAGGACCGGGGAGCTAAGAAGCGCACCCAGTTGGCCGGACGCTCGGCATCGGGTTGCGGGCAAGAAAGCCCTAGCCCCGGGGGTGCGCGTTCGCAGGGCCATAACACGGGTCTCCGAGGGTTGGTTCTGCGCTTTGGGTTTCCCCTAGCTGCGGAACGCCCCCTCTACTCGGAGCTAAAGAATACTCTCCGAGGGTTAGCCCCGCGTACCAGGTTTCCCCTTAACTGCAAGGACGCCCCCTCTACTCGGAGCTAGTGGACACGACACTAACTACTGATACGAGAATACATACCGCCCCCACGCAACTACTCGAAGATAATACGAGAATACGCAGCTGCGAGACGCCTATAAAGAAACAGCGAGGTAAAGTTCGGCGGCTATGATAAACCGAAAGTTGTCGTAAAACGCGGGCGAAAGCAAAGCAGAGGGCGGGCGCTTTCTGCCGCAGCGATGCCCGCAGCCTGTCGAGCAGCTTCCGCGGCGCACATGCGCCGCGGGGTTGAACGACAGCCGCGCCTCTCGAGCCACCCGTGCCACGCGCGGCGACGCGCACCCTGCGCGCCAGTCGGCGCACTGGCAGTACTGCACCAGCCAGCACGGCGTGGAGCAATGCATCCAGGGCATTGTGTTGGGCGCCAGCCAGCATGCCTCAGCACAGAGCAAGAGCGCATGCTGCGCACCCTGGCGCAGCACCAGCTCGCCTCCAATCAGGCACTCTCACCACTGCACAGCCGCCCACGAGCGCCCGCAGCTGCACTGCTCAACGCTCAAGCTCAGGAGCCTCCCCTTGTTGTCGCAGCTTTGTGCAGTGCAGCGTGCGAGCAGCGCAGCGCCAGGCAGACCCGTGGCACGCCCGGGCGGCTGTGGGACGGAGGCCCGCCGAGCGAGTGCGAGCCGCATCGGCGGCCATGTCTCCCGCAGCCGCGAGCGAGCGGTGCAAAGAGGCAGCGTCGCGCATGCTTTCCGTAACGGTAGCAATGTACTCCACTTTTTTTCTCAGCCGCCGTGCTGGACGTGTGCAGAGCCTCGCTGGGCATGAGCCTTCGCTTCGCGGTCGGCGATCGCGTGCGCTGCAAGACATCCGCGACGCAGTGGAAGCGAGGCACGATCGTCGCGCTCCACTACCGTGAGGACGGCTGGCCTCCTGGCCAGACGGCGCCCTACCAGGTCGAGCTTCAGAACGGCCCGCTCATCTACGCGCCAAAGGACAGCGAAGGCGTCATCCGCGCGGACGACGGCATCGAGGAGTTGGAGCGCTCGGCGCGAGTCTTCGTCTGCCAGGCGGGACCGTGCCGGCGGGCGGGCGGCGAGGCGGTGCTCCTCGAGATCGAGGAGCTGTCGCGGAGTGTCGGAGGCGTGGCGGTGCGGCCCTCCGGCTGCCTTGGGAACTGCTCCAACGCGCCCAACGTCCTCGTGGTCGACGACCAGGCCGAGCAGATCTTTGCGCGCCGGTGCGACCTCGCCGCGAGCGCGGAGGTCGTCCAGCGCGCGAGCGGGCGCGTGCCGAGCCTCGGCGACGCAGACATGGTTGCGCGGCTCGCGCGGGCGAGGCGGCTGCGGGTGCGGACTGAGGCGCGGGAGGAGAGCAAGTGGAACCTCGCCCTGTGCGGCATGCGCGAGGACGTGGCGCGCGCTCACGCAGAGGCGCAGGCGGAGCCGACCGAGGAGAGCGCCGACAGCCTGCAGGAGCTGGTGCAGGAGTATGCCGAGCTGCTCGCGGCGGCCGGCTTCGGCGACAAGGCGCTCGAGGAAGAGTGGTGGTACTTGATCAGAATGAAATCGCCACAATGAGAGGGACGGGCTTGGCGACCAGGCTCTCGAGGCGCTGTCCGCAGCCGCGGGCCCAGCTGCAGAGCTCAGCCTCGAGCACATCCCCTCGCTGCGGCTGCTGGTCGAGCAGGCGAGGGACCTGCCGAGATCGCCCGAGATCGCCCGAGATCGCCCGAGATCGCCCGAGATCGCTGCTGCGGCCAGGCGCGCGTCCTTGCGGGCATGGGGCGCGCCGCCGACATCGAGCGGCTCCGAGGGGCGGTCTGCGCGCTGCAGCCGCGGGGGCGGCGCGAGGAGAGCCTCCAGGCGCAGGTGGAGGAGCTGCTTTCGGACGCTGCGGGGGACGCACGCGCCGCGCGGGGGGGCGAGGCCGGCTGCGTGCAGGACCGTTTGCTGCGGACCATCTCGGCTCATCTCGTGTGATCTCGATTCATCTCGCGTGATCTCGTGCGCGCAGGACCGCGTGCAGGGCTACGCGCGGTGGAGCTTGCGAGCCGTCACGCCCGTCTCCAAGCACTCGGCCGTGTACCACTTCACTTCCGACGACGGCGAGCGCGGCAGTCCGATCCGAAAGGGGCGCGGCGGCCGGACCGTCTGGTCGAAGACGTGGCACACGACTTTGCTCGCCGAGGTTGGCGAGGCGGCCAACAACGAGGGGCCTCTGCCGTGGGTGGAGCGGGACTACACGCCCGTCTCGACGGCGCACGAGTGGGAGCAAGGCCGCTGCGACATCCTCATCAAGGTTTACCTCGACCCGCCCGGCCTCGCCACCCGCTGGCTCCACTCCGTCTCCGCACCGCCGCCCGCGGCGGGGGCGGGGGCGGCGGCCGGCACCGCCGCGGCAGCGGGGGGCGGAGCCGGCGCCGTGGTGTGGCTGTCGCGGCCGATGAAGACGCTCCACGTGCCGAGCCTGTCCCTCGACCAGCAGTACATCAACCGCAAGCACGCGAGCGTGCTGCTGCTCGTGGCTGGGACGGGCGTGGTGGCGGTGCCGCAGGTGCTGCACCATGCGAGGGCGGGGAGCTGCTTCGGACCCCGCCCTCCCATCACCAATACGCCAGTGCACGTGATGTACTCGTGCCGCTCCGACGACGCGCTTCTCGTGCCGGAGCTCGCCGGCTGGTGCAAGGATGGCTCGCTGGCGCGCTGCACGGTGCTGGTCACGCCGGCGCACGCGGCGGCGGCGGCTCCCTTCCCAGACGTGGCGGACGTGGACGTCGCGTCGGCCTTTGCAACGGTGGACAGCGCGGTCTGCGTGAATGCGCGTCTCAGCCCGGAGCTCGTGCGGGCGGAGCTGTCGCAGATGCAGAAGCCGCATCGCGTCGTGGTGAGTGGGCCAGAGGGCTTCAACGCCGCAGTCAAGGCCATGCTGAGTCAAATCGACGACGAGCTCGGAGCTGCAGCGGTCACGGTGTTGAGTGCATGAGATCTCGGAGGCTCTGGAGCACTCTCGCTTGAGCCCACCGCGGCTCCGCGCCGTACTGTATGTTGACCTGTTATGTCTCGGGCAGGTCGTGTGTCCCCCGGAGGCGCCGGTTCTGCGCGGGCCGCGGCGTGTGGGCGTGACGTGTCTCGTGTGTATACTCTGACTGTGTTTCGCCTCTCTTATATCCTCTTAGGTCTTACCTCTATCTGTCACATTTACACGCTGTGGGATTTTCTTTGCACGCAGAACGGCATGCTCGATGCTGTGCGGTCCTCTCCACTCTCTGACACGGATCCATGCACGGATCACGGTACCACAGAGTGAGGCACTGATCGTCCACATGGAAGTCTGGCGTCTCATCTGACTCACACCTACCGTTGGAGATGGAGTATATAACGTACTCTCATATACGCTATACGGCTTTAACACTTCTCAAGCCACGCCAGCCCTCGTGCACCCTCCCTCTCCGCAAATATAATGCCCCCCCCCTGTCGTGCGCCCGGCCCTGAGCCCGTCCCAGAGTGAGTCACACTCGTTAGAGGGCGCACTCCTCCGAGTAGACGTGGCCGGCCTTGAAGGCGTCGGCATAGGTCTCCGACTTTGTGTCGATGCCCCAAAAGTGCTTTTGGCCGTCGACCGGCGCCTCGTAGGCAAGGACCGTCGAGTTGGTGCGCATGCCTGATGGCAAGGTCGCCGTGTGAGCGCCACTTTCGACCGCGTCCTCGCTGAGGGTGTGGGACGGGGCACGGCAAACGACGACTAGTAAGTGAAGTGCCTCACCCGTGAAGGGCCAGGCAGCCATGCGCGTGTCCCAGTAGGTGACCGCGGTGGCGCGCGAAACGGCCGGGTCCGCCGCGAAGCATGCCTAACCAGCGCATGGCCACGAGGAGGTGAGGTACCGCTTGGCTACGCGGCAGGGTGCGGGGCAGGGGTGCAGCGGGAATCTATTGACTGGCTCTCGGGGCCTGCAGGAGGGCTGGCCCAGAGACTGCGAGCTCTCCAAAGGAGGACTTGGGCCGCACGCGCTGCTTCACGTTGTGGACGATCGCGTCGAGCATGCAGCCAAAGATAGGGCTGCGGGGCTCGCCGGCAATGATCTTCATCTGAGGAGTGCGGTTTGGGTGGGGAGTGTCGGGAGGTTGACGCGGCAGCGGTTGCGCTGGCGGCAAGGCGGGTAGAGAAAATGGGTCGGCGCAAGTGTATAAGCGCGCGGCGAGAAACCTGCTTCGCCTCTCCGTGCCGCGGGTAGTCGTGTCCCATCGAGGTTTGCGCACACGGGTTGAACAATGTCTCAGGTCCGCACCTTCGCGACAGGCAGGGCCGACACGTCTGCCGGCCGGCTGCACCGCTCAGCCGGTCGCCGCGGTCTTCACGGGGACGGTGGCGGCGTCGGCGTGGCAGCCTTCGACATTCGACGAGAGGTGCCCGCAAAAAGAACCCCGAGCCCGCCTTAATGAAACGGCATAGGGATATCGATCCGCGTCCCCGGCAGCAGCGGGCAAGTCACGGCGTGCCGTCCGATGGCTGTGGCGCAGGTCCCGGGCAGCTCGTAGCCAAAGGGCGAGGAGAGGCGGCGCCCCCCCCTGTGAGCTTCCCCTCCCCCCCCCCCCCTTTCCTCCCCTGTGAGCAGGCGCGGTGCTGTGGCTCGCGAGGGAGCTCTCCACTTCGCCGACGTGGCAGCAGCGGATGGCGGTCGTCGTCTCGCACGACCGCGTCTTCCTCGACGAGGCGGCCACCCCGCACAACCTCTCGCAACCAAGTCCCGCACTTCTTCTCTCGGCCCACCTCGGCCCCTGGCTCACCTCGGCTCACCTCGGCTCACCTCGGCTCACCTCGGCTCACCTCGGCTCACCTCGGCTCACCTCGGCTCACCTCGGCTCACCTCGGCTCACCTCGGCTCACCTCGCCCGACGAGGTTGCGACCGACACGCTGCACGTGAGCGGGGCGGCGCGCCAGCTGACGCAGAGCCGCGGAAACTACTCTGGTTGGGCGAAGCGGCGCGCGCAGCAGCAGCTGACGCACGAGCGGGAGATGGAGTCGAAGCGGCGGATGATCGCGGAGCTGCGCGCGTTCAAGCCGCTCGGCTCGACGCCAAAGCGCTTTCCCCCCGCGCTCCGGCAGCTAGTCGAGGGACACGGTAGTTGTGGACCCCCGGAGCGGTCTGTCTGAGGACAGGAGAGAGAGAGTTGTTTTTGTTGCTTTTGTGGTGTTGGTGTACGCAATAACGGGACAGGGTAGTCGTTATCTCTAGCTCCCCTTCTAGCTCTTACTTAGCATGAGCTGCGCCCTGTGTCCGACCCCTTTTGCGCAGCAACACCTTAAACTTTTAGGCCCTCCAAATTCGGGTCGGAGCGTAGCGGAGTGGGCCCCCCGAGTTTGAAAAGGGCGACGGACGCTTGCGTCCTAGCCTCCAACAACGCCTCCCCGGCGCAGAGGGGCCCCCGGAGGGATGCTCACAACCGCTCCACGCCACGCCGCTGGCGGCGGTCCTAAAAAAAGAAAGAAAGAAAACAGACAACCCAAGAGAGGGATGGGGGAGGACGGCACGCCGCCACCACACAGGGATTTTAAGGAGAGGTGTGTGGTGCGCTCCTATTGCCAGCTCCGCTGAGGGCTCGTGCGTTATTTTTCCGTGGAACTTCCGTGCTATGCCCGTCGAGCGCCGAGTCGTCGTGTACGAGCTCCTAATCGGCGCAAATCTCACGCCACCAGTGGACTCGCCCTGCAGGCCTTGATCGGCTGCAGTGGGATCGGCCGAGCGGCTCGGCACAGGGTGGCCTGCTCGAGTTCGAGCTCGACGCAATCCTGCTGCACATTTTGAGGTCAGCCCCCAACCCGCGGCCCGCTGCGCGGCTCTCCGAGGTCAAAATGTGTGACTTTTTTTGAGTAGATATAGTGCCGAGCTGGCCGTGACAGCGTTTTCGCAGTTTTTGTGGTTTTCCACGTGAGACTTTTTGCAACTAGTCAAACGTGTGTGCCGCCGCGTGGATGAGAGTCGATGAGAAAGCGCAAAGCCCCGTCGTGCACCGAGATGCACCGAGATACATGCACACACGGACACGGGGATCACACGCGCACAGAGCAGAGCATCTCTCTTGTCTCAACCCCGTCGCTCCGCATCTCGCACTGCCTGAGCCGCCGCGGCGTCTCGTTCAAAGGCGATGCACTTCGCGCTCCGGGGTATGCCTGCGACCTCGCCCTGGTGCCGGGCCAGGCTGCGCTCAGCTGAGGTGCCGTGAAACGTCTGCCCGCACGTCGGGCAAACCGCGTCCGCCGGCGCGCTTCGGATCCCCAGGCGGCGCTGCGAGGGGCGGCTGCACAGCGCGTCGGGGTTGCAACGCCACATCCGCAGTTCGACGGTCGCCGCCCTGTGCTCCGGGCCAAGCACCCGCACGGCCTCATCCGGCGTCCACAGGTGGCCGCACGCGGGGCACCTCACGTCGCGCGCGAGCGGCGCCTGTCGCGCGATGGCGCTTGCGAAGACAGGCGCCCTCGCTGCCTGGAGGCGAGGGGGGGGGGGAATCTCAGGCAGATCTCAGCCCCTACTTTGGGGCCCAAACGCTCGTACACCTGCCCCGACATCTCAAACTCTTTAAAGTAAGAGATCGAATGCTGCCGCCCGGTCTTGTGAAAATCCTTGAATGCGCGGGAGAGGCCGTCCGGTTCCACGCCGTCCAGCAGAACCTAACGGGCATAGCCGGCAGTCAAGCGCCTCTGCCGCGCCGCGGCTCCCCCTCCGCTCCCGCGTGCCTTCAGCTGGATGAGGTCTGGCGGGGCCTCGCCCTGGAACAGCGCCCTACTCCGGAGAGGTGGGTGAGGGAGGAGTGGAGGGGGAGGTGTGCGGCGGGATAGGGGTGGGGGAGCGGACAGGTCGCGGGCAGCAGCGAAGAGCGCGCAACCCTCAGCCTCGAAGGCGCCGGCGGAGGAGGCATGCGTCGAGCACGAGCAGATGACCGAGGCGACCTGGCCATGCTCCTGGATGAGGTAGGTGAGCTCGAAGGTGACGCGGCCGGTCTCGCGCAGCTGCTGGCTGACGCGGGGGTTGCGGAGCGCAATCGCCTGTGCCGCGTCGATGTCGAGGGCGGAAGGGATTTTCGACGGGTGGACGATGCCGTCGTTGGATAGGCCGATGTTGAGCAGCGTGAATCCAAAGCGCCCGTCGATCGCGGCGGCGACGCCCGTCGCCGCCGCCACCCCGTCTTCGCCGCCCTCGCCGCCGCCCTCGCTGCCGCCGCCGTCTCCGCCCCCGCCCCCGCCGCCACCGCCCTCGCCGCCGCCGTCGGCCTCACCGCCCTCGCCGCCGCCGCCGCTGTCACCACCGTCGCCGCCCCCACCCTCGCCGCCCCCGCCCGTCTCGGCGTGGCAGTGGGCGCACGACGCGAGCAGCGAGAGGGTGCACGCCATGTCTCGTGCGTTGGCCACGCGGCCCTCATCGCCGAGCCGCAGCCCAGGCTTGTCGCTCCAGCCGTTTGCGAAGAGCACCTTGTCGTTGAGGTAGAGGTCGCCGGCAAAGTGCTCAGCGATGTCGCGGTCGTGCACGTTCGTGAGCCACGAGGCGGCGGCGACCGTGTTGAGCCAGTTCACCACGGTGCCGCGCGCGCCCAAGTTGTGCTTGTCTCGCGAGGTGACGTTGTCCGCGCCGATGACAATCACTGTGCGCCGCAGCAGCTCGGAGGCGGGGACCGGCTCTTTGCGCCTCGCAATGTCGAGCAC
>NW_005199878.1:76800-78487 GCF_000372725.1 Emiliania huxleyi CCMP1516
TTGGGCGCGAGGACGCACGCGTCGTTGCCGACGACGCCCCAGTGGTAGCGGCGCAGCATGTGGGCGATAGAGTACAAGTCTCCGTGCGCGCTCGCCTCGTCGAGGAGGGCGTCGAGCAGGGCCTCGAGCCGGCCGAAGGTCGCCTCGGGCCACTCGTTCGCGAGCTGCGCTACATGAGCGAGCCGCTGCGCATGGGTACGCATCTCTTGAAGCCAGGTACGCGTGCCCACCAAAGCCAGGGCAAGGCGGGCGAGCTGTCAGAATTGGTGGCGTACGAGCTGCAAAATTCTTTTTTCTTACTAGAGTTGAGGCCCTCGAGGGCCCCGCCCCCTTAAGGGGGCGGGATCGCTTCAAAGCAGGTGAGCTGGCGCGCGCCGAAGGTCACACACTACGCGTGACACGGCGGAGATAAAGAAACAGAGGCTTGCTAGGAAAGCTCCCACAGACGATACTCGAGAGCCGTTTTTTTTCCGGGGGTGGAGAGATGGAGCTGCGCTACACAATCAAGCCTCTTTCCTCCCAGACTCCCAGTCTCCTCCCGTCTACGTGCTGCAGCAATCGTCCTGTGGGTCCGGCCCTCCACCGAAATGCAAGTAGGTCTGCTCCATTGTCAGACCGGTTGGCCGGAGAAATCGAAAAGCTATGCCACGGTTTCAGCGCGATGTGGCAGCAATCAGCCTCCCACACGATCCATGTGCGAGGCACGGTCACGTTGGTGTCCAGTCCGAGCCTGACTGTTGTTCATCTTTCTACATACATACATATCTACTGCATCTTTAGCGCAAATTTAGCGCAACTTTAGCGCAACTTTAGAGAGAGATTTTTAGCAATACCAAACAACTCTAACACTCACACGTAATTTGGGGCCTGGAGCCCTGTTCACGCGCGCGCGAGACGTGCAGACAGGGTTGCCAGGTGAGAGCGAATGGCGCGGTTCACGCCTCGCACAACAGAGAGAGAGATGCGCTCTGCATGGTGGGACATAAAAGAGAGCGAGTACTTGGGCGAGTAGGCCGTGCGGTCGACGCTGCCGCGCGCGACTTTGCGCGCGAGGCGGCGCAGCTTGAGAACGGCGGTGGGCGAGAAGCCGCCGCCAAACGTCTCTCGTGGAGCAGCAGGTTGAAGTTGTTGCGCTTGACAAAGATCGCGTCGTGGTAGAAACCGCGATGCGCGCCTTGACGTAGCCGTGGCCGGTCTTGTGGGAGAAGGGTTGGCCGGGCTGCCCGCGCGCCTTGCAGCCCATGTTTAGGCGGCGGGCCTTCTCCTCGGTGTTGCCGAAGGCGTAGGAGTGGCCAACGGAGGCGGGCGTGCCGCCACTCGAGGCGTTGCCAATGCCCGGCGAGGAGGTCTTGAGGAGGGGCGTCCAGAGCTTGATTTCATTCACGTCATCGCACCCTCCTGGTCCCGCATGGGGTATTGGGGTTCTGCGAGGTCAGTCTTTTACCCCTCGTTGTACTGCCGGGTGAGCTCTGGTTTCTCCTTGTCGCCGTGCACGACCGGCGCGTTGGCCGGGGCGCGCATCGCGTCCGCCCAGGCGTTTGTGTTGTCTGTTTTTTGTTTTTGAGTCTGAGAGCTGGTCTGGGGCAAAATCTGAGGCAAAATTGAGGAAATCGGCAAACTACCCGGGTATTTTCCAGGTATGTACCATGAAAAAGTTAGTATACCCGCAAAATACCGGTATTTGCCG
>NW_005199878.1:78587-81580 GCF_000372725.1 Emiliania huxleyi CCMP1516
ACAGCACAGCGAAGCGCGTCGCTTTGGCGAGGGCATACGGACGGACTCGTCCGTGTTGGTCGGCTCCGCGAGTCCGGGCCGGGCGGCGAGTCAGCCACCTAGAGGCGGCGGTGCCGCGTCGGGAGGCGGGAGGCGCGAGAGGAGTGGCAGGCGGCAGCGAGAGCGCGCGCGACGGCCCGCCGAGGCGGCAGCGAGTCAGGCCGCTCTCGCGGCACGCGCGGTGAGCTCGGCGGCGACTCGAGAAGGCCCGAAGGGGGCCGTCTCACATCGGCGCCGCTCGCGCTGTCGGCAGCCGACTGAGGGAGGGCTCTGCCCTCGCCGCGCGTCGCGCGAGCCGCCTCCGGCTGCCGCAGCCGACCCGTGTGGCTCGGAGGCACGCCTGGGGCAGCTCTGGACGGCAGCGGAGGCGTGGGGAGGCGCGCAGCCGTCTATCGCTGCGCGCCCGCGCGTTTCTTTTTACCCTCACCGCGCGCGCAGCCAGAGCGGCGCCATCGACACAGAGACAGGCAGCGCTGACGAGCCAAAAGCTCTCTGATGCGGCGCACCACGCGCTCAACCACCGCTGCCGTCGCTGCCTCCGAGAACCAAGGTAGCCCTCAGACGGCGCCTGGCCGCAACCAACAAGGCACCGCGGCTCTTTCGCGGAAGCGGCAGGCCCTGCAGCATGCTCCAGACCAGACGCAGCCTCGACCTTGGCGGGCCGACGAATGCGAAGAGCTGTGCCACCGTTTGGCCGACGAATGCGAAGAGCTGTGCCACCGTTTCGCAGAGCTGTTGCAGAAGGCAACCTCCGCCACGATCCCTGCGCGATGCACGATCACACCTTCGATTGGCAACTCACAGTTCGCCATCGAGGCGGAGGTGACGGTACAGGCTGAACCCTTCATCGTCGAGTTCCAAGCGAGCCCGCTCGCAAAGACGCTGCCGGTGATCACGAATCCCCTTTTCGTGTCGGTTCACTCAACCGTGCCGCAGTGCATCACAGTCGTCTTCGATGCAGAGGGCACTGGGGCCTGGTCAGCCAAGCTGCACATCTCGAACGCCACCGACTTCGTCCGCGTGGTCGCGCTGCTTGAGGGCGTCCAGCACCCGACGCCGCTGCTCTGCAAGACGGTGCGCACGTCGAGCGGCGTTGTCGGCGTCGTCACTTCGAGCGCCGAGGGCGGCAACGTCGTTATGACGGTGCTGCAGCCGTCGATGCGCAGGCTGACGGTGCCCTCGGACGATCTCACCATCGTCCAGTGAGCGCTGTTGGGTTGAATGAGTGCATGGACATGGACGAGCGACGAGTGAGTCGCTGAGCAGCTTACGACGCGCAGAGGCTCGGGGACAGCTCGGGGAGGAGGCGCACGAAGAGGGGCCCCGGACGCGTGCCGATCGGGTTCGCCCCTCGCACCTGTGCACGCGTCGGTGCGGGGGCCTGGCGGCGTCGGCACACGCACTCTGCTCTCTGGCACTGGATCGAGTCGAAGGGCTCCCCAAACACTGGATCGAGTCGAAGGGCTCCCCAAACGCGACCGGAGAAAATGTCAGTCACAGCGAGAGCTCAGCGGAACGCGATTACAGTTCGGGACTGCTCTTGTGAGAGTGGTCTCGTTGATACCGGGGGTCAGAGAATTGTCGGTGATTGTTTGTTGTGAAGTACGGATATGGTCGGTGTGTCGCGCAGACCGGAGATGCTCCTTGAGCAGCTCTGAAGTACACCCCCGTCGACTCCGGCTTTATATCTCCGCGTACAAGGTTCACACACAGGTGTGCCAGAGGGGTGCAGTTATATCAGACGCGCCCCAAAGAGTCCGGCTCGCTAAAATCTGCTATCTGTCCGCGCGCGTCACGCCCAACAGGGACAGCCGAATCACCCTACATCTCTTCACCCGAGTCGCTCTCCTCTCCCACAGTGGACTGCCCGCCCATACGCCCAATGCGCCGAGCGACGATCGCCCCACGGCACACCGGGCATACCGCCAGAGACGCCACTACCTCGTCGTCGAGCTGCACCCCGTCGGCGCCGTCTCTAGATCTCTCCACAGCGCGTTCCCAAGTCTCGAGGCACGCGCTGCACAGCCAATGTGAGCACGGTTTGAGCTGGACCCATCTCGTGCACTCGCTCGGAGCTCGCGCGCAGGTGGAGCACGCCTCGCGAGTCGGATCGTCCGGGTCGGCCATCAGGCCATCCTCCACCAGTACGCGCGCGGGCGCCTGCAGCGTGGCGAGCGCCGCCCTGGGAAGGCCGAAGCGGCCCGTCTCGTCACGAGCGATGTGCGCGCTGTGCGACAGCCCACTCTCGTGAGCGATGAACTCGCGCAGTGCCGGGTACCCCGCTCGCCGCTGCTCGAGGCCGAGCAGCCAGCGGAACCATGCCTCAGCAATCGAGCGGAACTGGGCGGGCCACTGGTCGAACGCCCTGCCGATGGCCGCGATGTGCGTGACATACTCGTCCTCCGAAGGCTCGTTCAAGAAGTCAAACAGAGCGCCCCGCGCGTCGTTGAGCCGCGTGTAAAAGGCGGCGTGGCGGCTGTACTCGCCGATGGTGGCGAGCGCCCCCTCGCCCGCCGCGGGCTCGTGCTCGTGCACGCGCGCCTCGAGCAGGAGCGCGCGCCACTTGCTGATGGCGGCGACGCCGGAACGGTCGCGCGCCGCTGCCCAGACGAGCTTGGCGAGGCGGGCCCTCCCGAGCCCAAAGGCGAGGGCCCTCCCGAGCTCCACCGCCGACGCGGGCCGCGACCGCCCCCTCCTCGTCTCCGACGCGGCCCGTTGAGTTGGAGAGGTAGCCGAGCGGCGTCCGTGGCTCGTCCCGCTCGGCGCCATCGACGAGCGCGGTCAGATCCAGCAGCCACTGCTGCGCCGGCGCGCCGACCCCGCTCCCGGGCGGGTGGACCGCGCCGACCCCGCTCCCGGGCGCGTAGAGGGGCGGGTGGACCTTGACGATGCGAGCCGGCGCGTAGAGGGGCGCGTCGGGAAGGAGCACCGCCGCCCGCCGGCGGACAACGCAG
>NW_005199878.1:81680-98685 GCF_000372725.1 Emiliania huxleyi CCMP1516
TGCCGACGATGCCCCAGTGGAAGCGGCGCAGCATGTGGGCGATAGAGTACAATTCTCCGTGCGCGCTCGCCTCGTCGAGGAGGGCGTCGAGCAGGGCCTCGAGCCGGCCGAAGGTCGCCGCGGGCCACTCGTCCGCGAGCTGCTTTACGTGAGCGAGCCGCTGCGCAGGGGTACGCATATCTTGAAGCCCGGTGGCGGGCGTGCGCACAGACCAAAGCCAGGGCAAGGCAGGCGAGCTGTCAGAAAGAAAGAAAGAACACAGACACAACCCAAGGGAGGGATGGGAGAACGGCACGCCGCCACCACACAGGGATTTTAAGGAGAGGAGTGTGGTGCGCTAGCCGTCGCCCACCCTGGGGAGTCTGCCTCTTCGTATCTCTTTTCGCAGTCTCTCGCCGCTTCTCGCTGCGGTCTCGGGAACCGTACCCATACTACTCAAAAGTACAATATACTACCACAAAGCACCACTAGCGATTTCGCGCGGAGGGCGTAGTGAAGCGCTGGGGCGCTCACTGTGTGTTATTCGGGTGGGGATCCATCAGTGGTAACCGGCTTTAGTCACAGATCCAAGCTCAGACGCCACACCAACACCACAAACACGCTCACTTCGCCGCTGCTGTAGATGGCCCCCGGGGGCCCATACTACGTCGAAGTACGGACCCGATCTCGGCACTCACGGGCTGTCACGCGCCCGCGCGCGGCGCGGGCCGCACCGCCCATGCCCCCGGGTCACCGACCCCGCCTCTCGGCCCTCTCGGCCCTCAGGAGCGTGCGGGAGACCGGCGAGGGGCGCGCCGCGCGCCGCCTGCAGAGCCGCCAGGGGCATTGTCGCCTCCGCTGGCGGGGTTCCCGCGCGCCCGCCCGCGCCCGGACCCGCGCCCGCTGCGCCCGCGGGCCGGATGCGCCGCCCTCCGTCTCCTTCTTCTCGATGGCAGTCCGCACGTGCTTGTCGACGGGTCGGCGGCGTGCTCGAGGGGAAGGTCGCCGGCGGCCGCAACTCCGCCGTCGTCGCTCCGCCGGCTCTGATCGAGTATCGGGCGTTGAGGGCGGCGGCGCAAAGCGGGTCTGGCGCATCCATCGCCACGAGCCTCGTGGCGGCGGTCGTGGCACACCTGGCGGCGGCTCTCGGGGCCGTCTCTACGGCGCTCGACGCCGTGTGAGGTCGCCAGCGGCCGCAACTCTGCCGCCGTCGCTCCGCCGGCTCAACCGAGTATCGGGCGTTGAGGGCGGCGGCGCAAAGTGGGTCTGCGTCTGGTGCGCCACACGGCCACAACCCTTGCCACCGCCCTTGCCGCCGCCCTTGCCACCCTTTGCCGCCTTGCCTACGCCGCGGGCGGCGGTGGGAGCGGCCTGCTGGGCTAGCATGTTGTCCTTGCTGGGGACGGGCACGTGGAACGCACGTTACATGTTCGAACGGCCTCCGGGATTCAAACAAAAAATAGCCAAGGCCCTCTCGCAACCCCTCCGACCCCCTGGGACCCGTGGGCGTCGAAGAGGCGCTCTCGGGGGGCCGTTCTGAGTTCATACTACCTCGAAGTACAATATACTGCGTCAAAGCACCGGCCCTGAGTCCGGCTGCAACCTTCATGCCACCTCGCGGCCGTCCCACTCTCGTCGGTCTCTCCCTTGTCACTTCCTCCTCTGTCGCGTCGTTCTCTTCTGCCTCGTCCTGTGACGCCGCCGCCTGCCGGTCCCTTGTTCTCGCGGCTTCTTTCGCCTTGCGCAACTCCGTCCTCCTCGCGGCGTATTCCGGCCCCTCGAGTCTATCGAGCTCCCCTCGCGCAAGGACCACATTTCTGACTCCCACTCCGATCATTTGCCTACACGTCATGTTGTTGCTCAGGTCCACTCTCTCTTCGAACACTCGTGCCTCTACGGATGATGCCGGCGCTGGGGTCCCCTTCGGGTGCATCGTGACATCTGACAACTGAATTTCCACTGGTTCGTCCTCCTCTGAGTCATCTTCCCCGTCCTCCTTCCGCTCGGCCCTTCGCTCGGTACGTTCGGTGTGGCTCACCCTCCATGCCGTGAACAGGCGCTTTATGCTGTCAGATTGGAGTGCCAAAAAACTTTCGATTTCTTTTCCTTGTTCTTTTCGGTTCTTGTTTTTAAAATCCCCTTATACTCTCTATGTTCTTTTTTCTTCCCCTCTTCCTCTTTTGAGAGCCGAGGCCTCTTTCTTTATGTCGCTTGGGCTTTTTACAGCCAGCCGCGGCGCCATCGACACAGACAGGCAGCGCTGACGAGCCAAAAGCGGTCTCTGATGCGGCGCACCACGCGCTCAACCACCGCTGCCGCCGCTTACTCCGAGAACCAAGCTAGCCCTCAGACGGAGCCTGGCCGCAACCAAGGCACCGCGCGGAAGCGGCAGGCGTCTGCTCCTGCTGACGACCTGCAGCAGATGCGACCTTTGCCGGCCGCAGAAATCGAAGAGCTGTGCAACGGTTTCTGCGCGATGTGGCAGGCATCAGCCTCCAACACGATCGCTGTGCGAGGCACGGTCACGAGTGGTGACTCAGAGCTCTCCATCGATGCCGTGGCGACGGTGGAGCCAAAGCAGGCATAATCGGGCATCATCGTCCTGCACAGGGCAAGGTGGAGGGGCGCTTCCAGCGGTGTCTGTATTGGTGTTGAAGTTTGTCGCATCTTCCCAACCATCGGCCAATTCTTCACAAAGTGACGGATTCTGCCCCAGTCGGCGTGAAAGCTCTCAAACCGGCCAACAAAGTCCACGGCGGCGTCAGTCTTGCACGCGTGACTCTTCCCTCCCGTCCCAGTGCACTTTCGACGGAGCACTCGGTTGGAAAAGGCAGCGGTGAGGAGTGCCACCTGCGGGGGTTGGTGGGTCGCATTCCGACCACATCCCGTCACAAAGTCCTTGATAGCTGCCGCGACGTGTTTGGTGACGCAGGTGCTGCCGTGGCACCTGCTCTGAGCGGTCTGCCTCGCTTGCGTGAGGAACCGCTGCACAGGCTCGCTGACGAAGGCAAAGACGAAGCTGCGCATGGTGTTCGAGCCGTCATTGATCGCCCGAAGACGCCCGCAGATGCCGTGCTCATCGCGCGCCGCCAGCTGGAGATACTGCACAGAGGTGCCGTGGAAGGCGGCCGTGCACAGGCGCGGCGAGCGGCCTTTCTGAGCGGCGTTGTAGAGCGAGCACGGAGCGGGCGTCGGCAGCCAAGTTGCCCGCTGCGCAGCTGATACGGCAGTGGTCGTGTTGAGCGTCTCCATGGCGAGCCCCAGCTGTCGCTCCATCCCCGGCCACGCGCGAAGACTCGCTGATGGAGAGTTCGGGCGATCGCCCGCATGCGACAGCGGCCATACTTGGAATGGATCAAACCACGGCCCCCAGCGGGCGCGCTGCACTTCTCTGGGCACTTCTCTGGACGTCTTGCCGTGCCCATGGCAGTTGAGAGTGCTCCAGCTCTCGTTGCATTGGCATGGTCTGCTGGCGCGCCAGCCGGCACGGATGACCTCCCGCGGGGGGCACGTGCCAATGCCGACGAGCGCCTTCCTGCACGGTTCCCAACTCGTAATCACGTCCCAGTTCTGGTTGTCGCGCAGGTTCATCCTAGTGTGATTTCGAGGCTGGCCGATGTAGGTCCAGATGCCGGTGCCGACGGCTGCGTTGAAGTAGCAGCTGGGGTAGGCTCCGTGAGCACCTGGACCCTCGCGCTCGCCGCTGATGAAATTAATCGTTTTTGCCACGTCAGGAGCGACGCCCTCCTCGAGCATGATTGGATACATGCCCCGATTGAAGATATTGGTACGCGTCACCTCCACCCAGCCGTCGACCGTCGGCACTCCGTGCCTCCGCCAAGTCTGGAAGAGCTGTGGAGATGCGAGCCGCGACCCCGCCAGGCCAGCAAAGCCGGGCCATCCCCACGATTTCCTCTCACTCATACTCATCCCGGAGATGAGGTTCTCGGCACGCCACGCGCCAGGCGTGCTGCTCTGGTCCGGCACCCGCAACGGCGCCATCCAAGGACGGCACTCTTGCTTGCCGCACAGAGGTGTGACATGCCGTTCTGAAGGCACGGGCGTGTCGCAAGACCGAAAGGGATTGTGCACCGAGGGAAAGAGCTGGCGCCACAGCATGCTGTTGTGGTAGAAAAATGTGATGTTGGAGAGCGGGAACGGGAGGGGCACCTCCTCGCCATACACGGCGCCAAAATAGGCTGTCCATGGGCTGTGGGCGTCCTGGATGGAGACGCCTCGCGTCGACGCCCAAAAGCGTGCTGTGCTGGTTCGTGGACAAAGGTCGAAGCAGTAGCAGGCCATGGGATGGGCGGAGGACAGTCGGGTCGGCATTGCGGCTTCTGTGGGCCCGTCGTCCACACAGGTGGGACGGTCGTCTGGAATCTGCACCATCCTAGCGCATATATCTTGTTTGATACTGGAAGCCCATATAGGCAACTTACACTAACCCGCAGTATCGCACCTCTTGAGCGACACTACAGATCCGCAGCTGGGGATTCTCCGGTACCACCACCCTCCCCCTCATTCATGCTCACACACGTCTTGCGAGAATGGGGGCGGCTAGGTGCGAGGGGGGCGGTGCTTGAAGATGCCCCGCATATACCGGTAGGCATATTAGACAGCCCGGCATTTCGATTCGCGATGAGGTCATGAGGAGCCACTGGCACTAACACAGGTACACACGGAAGCCGCCTAAGGCTAACTAAGCGACTCCTGCGAGGACGGCGAGGCACTTAAAGCTCCGTGCACTCGACCGCCCTCGCCGTAGGCGAACTGGCGCGCACTGGCACTAACACAGGTACATGTAATCCAAGAAAAGAGAAATCTCAAGCATAATAACATGTCCGAGTACTGCTCCTCCCTCGGCGCCAACGTCTACTAACTACCGGGGGACCGTCGCCCTCGGGCGTATATGCTGGTTTTATGCAATTTGGAGCACTTGGAGTGCAGTCGGTAACCTCACATCCAGGGCCGAGGAGCTAAGAAGCGCACTCAGCGGGCAACAGCATTTTTTTCTTTTTCTGTTGTTCCGCGGTTTAAATCCTTGTCTGTCGTGTGAATCGTGCGTGTGCGACAGCCTTTGGTTGCGAAATTCTTTTTCTGCGATGTACAAGTCCGCCGAATTTAAGATTTTAGAGGCCGGCCGCAGGCCGGCGATTTTCAGATTTTAGACCAAGATTTTAGAGCTCTGGGGCGCATTTTCGCAAGATTTTAGCTGTCCGTTCACACATTTTCAAGATTTTAAGGCTAACGGACTCCCCGCCTTCAAATCTTAAATTCGGCTGACCTGTATACATGAAGAGCCACTCGAGAGACCCGATCATCCGCCGCCACGCGCTTCCGCTCATCGCCGCTGCACTCTCATCGCCGCTGCACTCGCGTGCTGTCGTAGCCGCCGGTTACAACCCTGGCGAGAATCCAGCGGAGCTCTCGGCTGCGCTCGGCGGCCTGAAGCCAGGGACGGGCAGGCCACTGAACGCGCTCATCAAGCTGCGTGCAGAGACTGGCGTCGAGCGGGTCGACACGTCCTCCTCCCCGCTGTTCAAGCCGGGCGCCGTGCTCGATACTGTGCGAACGGCCGACGGTGGCACCGCTGAGGCGCGCAGCGGAAGTGAGGAGTCGTGCTGCTTTAGTCACCGTCAGCTGGTTTGGTTTTGCTCTGCAGGTCGCGTTCGCGTTTCCCGCCGCGTGGACGCTGGCGGGCGGCCCAAATCTCGACGTGAGGGACGTGCGGCAGTCCGACTCTGCTTTCCTCCTCGTCGGCGCGCTGCCCGCCGGTCAGGCGTTCGAGTCGCTTCCCGACAACTTCTTCCTCGACCTCCTCTTCGACCCGGCGGGCAAGTACGGCCAGTACGGGCAGGTGGAGGACCGAAAGGTGCTTTCCTGCACACTCACCGCGCTCACCCTCCCCAACGGGCGCAAGCAGCAGTACCGCCGCATGGCGCTCAAATTTGCGCCGCTCTCGTACAACGCAAACACTGTCGAGCGGCGCGCGCTCCTCTCCGCCACCGCCGTCGGGGGCAGCGTCTTTGTGATGGTGTCTGGCTCGCTGGCGACGAGGTACAAGGCGGTCAAGGAGGATCTGCTCGAGGTCCAAGAGTCATTTCGCGCCATCGCGTCGAGCAGCGGGCGAAGCGCCACCAGCGCCTCATAAATCTTCGGAACGCGTCATCATATAGCTACGTATACTCTACGGCTCTGCTGCATGCACACACATCACGGCCGCACAGGCGCACGCTACACACGCGATCACGCTTCACCACGTGGAGTGCGAGCCGCGCGCCGGTCTTCCCGCTCGGCTCTACTCGTCAAGCTCAAGGATTTCCGTCCCCCGCGCCCCGACACACACCGCATCACGAGAAAAGAACCCTGTGCACAAAAGTCGCACGGGTGGGACCTCTTCCCTGTAAATTTACCCATCTCCTGGAGAGAGGTGTCCGTTTTTATTTGTTTATGTATGACTACGGGAGGCGGCGGGCGGCTCGACCGAGCCGACGGCGGAGGAGGCGACGGACGTCGAGGCGGTGCGAGCGCCGCGGACGTGCTGGCCGGCGTGGAATCACATTCTGGCCGCGCACTGCTTCACCGCTTCCGAGCAGAAGAATTTTCTACTGTGCAAAAACAGGCATTTTAGTCATCATACCATGCAGTACAAGCATACACCCCGCCCCCATCGGGAGGGGCCCGGCACCGGGCCTGTGGAGTGTTCATATTTCTCGCAAAAAGATATCTTCACCGCAAGGGCTCCGCCCCCTTAAGGGGGCGGAGGCAGCCCGCGCAGAGGCTCCACCTCTAGTATACTCAATACATACTCTACCTCGGTGCACACACGTCTTTTTTATCGTGTCACGTGTCAGTTTTCATTCAGGCCCCCGCCTTGATCATTGACCTGAAAATTCAAAAATATTCAGCCCTTTTCAGCGCACACCAACCGAGACCACCACAGGTATATTCGACACAGATAAGTACAGGCACACACAACAAAATAGTTACATACATATCGCACCGCAGCGACAGAAACCAACGGCCCGGGAATAGGGTCCAGCGCGAGGGAGAATACCGAAGTTGGTTCCCCCCCCGCGAAGGTACAGCGGTGGCCGGTGCGCCGGGCATTGCGACTCAGTTGAGTGAGCTCAGGGTGAGCGCCCCCCCCCCCCCCCCCCCTCAACGACCCTCAAAGGACCGTCAGCGTGACGCCGAGGGGGATCAGAACGAGACCCAAGACGAAGAGGACGGAGGCGATGATGGAGAAGGGCGATTTGCGTTGCTCCGGGAAGAGCATGTAGTAGGCCCAGCAGGGGAAAGCGAAGGAGATCATGGAGCCGCACACGGATCCTACTAGGTCGACGACGATTCCGATGTCAGTCAGAACCAGCCCAATCAGGGTGGTGAAGGCGATAAAGCTGAGGGTGATCACGACACGGCGGCGCTTCGTCTCGAACTTGGAGCCGCACGAGTAGGTGCGCAGGGGGAGCAGGTCGCGCCGGTTGCGGTCCTCCGGGATAGCCACCGACTTAAGGGTCAGGCGCGACACAAGAGACACATCCCTGGAATCCTTGGACTCGCCTGGGGACTCTGTCTGGTCTTGAAGGCAGGCCAAGTTGGGGCAGCAGCAGCGCCCAAAGGTGGCCAGAACAGAGTCCAACGCATTGCGCGTGGCTGCACGGGAGGTCAGGCGCAGGGGTCACAGACAGGGGCCTAGCGGAGGCGGGGCGCGCAAGGAAGTGAACGGTGTGTGTGGCGGAGGCGCACACCGAACACCATGATCGGATACGAGAAGATGACAACTAAGCTGAGTCCGACTCGCGCCACTGCGACCGGCGCGTTATTGGGATAGGCGTCAATGATGTTGGACGGTGTGATATCACCAAAGGTGTAGTAGCCGCACACAGCGACCGTCACGTAGAGCGAGGTGACCAGCCCGAAGCCCATACCGTTCACTTTGGTGCACCGCTCCGGCGTCGGCGTGTCCATCTCGTTGTAGATGGGAGGGATGCTGTATTGGCAACCGAAGGCCAGGGCGAGGGCACCTAAGATTGCACTCGTTGGCGCGCGGTCTGGGGCTGGCCGCCCTACTCACCGCACTCCAAGTGTTCCCATTTCACCGAACGAGCGGAGCGCCCCCACAAAGTCGGTGGCCACGGCGGTCTCGCCAGGCGGGCAGTACTCGCCGTTGGACTTGTCGCCGTCGCAAGTGCCGATAATCGCGTAGACGGCGACGAGCACGACGATGTATAGGAGGATGGCGACGGCGGCGAAGGAGGTGTGCCTCAGCGAGTCCATGTCCTTGATGAACGCGAGCGGCGTCGCGATGGCAATGGTCACAAGCACCCACACGGAGCGCGGACCGCCAAAGGTCTGTAGCATGTGCAAAGGTCTGTAGCATGTGGTCGTGAGGCGAATCGTAATCGGTGGGCGGGGGTGAGTGGTGGCAGTGCTCACGTAATAGAAGTTGCCCGTCGAGATGATGACGTAGGAGCTCGCCACTCCGATGCAGTTGAGCGCAACCGCCAGGTCGATCACAATGGAGCCGCGGGCGGCAGCCTTGTCTCCGATCTCGCTGAGGCTCGTCGGGGGGCCCGCGATGCGACACAGTCGGAACACAACCTCTACCGTGAAGATGTTGCAGAAGCACATTAGGAAAAGCAGCACGAGCCCAGGAATCCACCCCGATACCGCAATCACCTGGCAGCGGCGCCGGGCGGCGGTGAGGGCAGCGTCAGGGTGGGCGGTGAAGCAAGCGACATGATTCGAGCTCACCGTCGGCATAGCAAGCATGCCAGTCCCCATTAGCGTGTTGCATAGGTTGATTGTGGAGGATAGAACCGAGGCGGTACCGTTTTCTGCCGATGTCTGTGTCGGGTCAAAGAACGCCCCGATCTCCGATGCCCTGACGCTCTCGAGGATGCTCGTGCGCCGTGGCGCGGCTCGGGTCTCTCGGATCGAAATATCGGTGTTCATAGTCGTCCGAGTGTCGCGAACAACGCACATGCGATATACCAGGACCGGGACCGGGACCAAAACCGGGCCGGCACCGGGGACTACACACAGAGGAGTGCTGCTTGCGAGCGGGGTACAACTGTCGGGGTACAAAGAAAAGAAAGAATTTTACAACCAAACTCCCTCGCACAACACTGGGCACGGGACTGGCGCGCACTGGCACTAACACAGGAAAAGAAAGAAAACATAGATGAAGGGAGGGAGGGGAGGACGGCACGCCGCCACCACACAGGCGGGGTACAACGGGGATTGAAAATCAATTTAAAAATTCTTTTTCTGCCATGACCCATGTTCTCTATAACACCGAACGCACCCTCGAGAGACGTTCAGTCGGAGAGAGAGATGATTTTTAGCAATGTTTGTTTTGTTTTTCAGTCGGTGGCATCGGCGCACACAGCAAAACTACGAGCATGCCGTGGACGGGCCCGTAACGAGCCCCGTTACCAGCTCGTAGTGTACGGGCCCGTAACGAGCCCCCGTTACCATGCTCGTAGTTTTGCTGTGCATGCCCTAACTAACCTCTTCCCACCCAGGTTTCGCGGGTTGCGTGAGGCACTCACCTTCATATTACTGGCGCATGATTTGTGTGAGCACTGTGTCTAGAAGAGAATCTCTCTCTCTCTGTGTCTTGCTTGGCCAACAACATGCAAAGCTCGCTTCCGAGCTCTCACGCCGCGCGTAGGGCCCTTAGGGGCCTATAGAGAACACAACCCCCCCTCTCTCTTTTCTCCCAGTAAGCTATAAGTACGTACAAAAGAGAGACTACCATGTCCGCCGCAATTCGGACAATGCTCTTTCCCACGCCCGCCACATGACGCCCACCGCCGCCGCGTCGGTCGGCGCGCGCCAACGCCGACCATCACCACCGACCGACGGCTCGCACGGCCGTGCGGTGAGCAAAAATCTGGGTCGCTACGCGCCTGCCGGATGCTCTGCGACGTCTGGACGCTCGCCAGAAACGCCAGGAAGCTTGCCTTCCACCCCTGGGCCCGAGGGCGAACGGCAGTGGTCGGCAGCCTCTGCGGCGCTCCGATCGGCTCCTCGACCTCACCGCCTGCGACGAGCCAGCATGGCTCGTCGCTCGACGGCAGCCTGCCCAGTATGCTCTCGGCATTCTGTACAGCCTCGCCAGGCTCTCTGAGACGGCCTGCAGGGCCGGCGCGGACCGCCTCGGGCGCGATGGCCCTCCTCAGTACCTACCCCTTCGATGCCTGTCGGCTCTCCAATCTCGTCGCCGGCGGCAGGCCCGCATGGCGCGCTGCTCGATGGCAGCCTGCTCAGTACGCCTTGGACAGTGACTTCTGCCTCGCTGCTCTTACTGCAGCCGCCTCCGGGGCCGGCGCCGGCCGCCTCGCTTCGCCAGTGCTGTCTACGCCGGCGACACGCGTGTCGGCTCGCCGCCCGCGTCGCCCGCGGCGGGCCCGCATGGCGCGCCGCTCGTCGGGAGCATTCCCAGCAGGCTGTGGAGGGCAGTCTGCCTCACTCAGGGCGCCGCCGCTGCCGCGCGGGGCCGCCACCGGCGCTGCTGCCGTGAACGCTGCCGCCGTGTACGTCACCATCGCCTCTCTTCGTCGCCGAACTCGCCGACGCCGCTCGCCGCTCGCCGCCGCCTGCCTTGCCCCGCCCAGCCCTCGCACAAACAAACCAAACACACACATACACACAACACACACACACATTCACACACACACACAACACACCCTGCCCTCACTCGAGCGCCCCGCGCCCTCCCGCCCCACGCCCTGCGCCTCACGCCTCGCGTCCCACGCACGCCCCGCGCCCCGCGCCCCCACGCCCCTCACCTTGCGCCTCACGCCTCCCTCCCACCCTCTCAGGCATTTCTCCTCCCTGCTGCTCGCCGAGAAGATCCGCAAGCACACAAGTTGATGTTGCGGTTGTTCTCATTCTGCTCAGCCTCCGAGCCAAGCAGTTGGCGGCCGCTGTGCCACCGTGCGCCGAGCCTCTGTGCCCAGCCAATCACCACGGCTCGCGCAGGTGCCCATGGTGCCAGCCAACGTATCGAGCGTAAGCCGGAAATGCTGTGCGGCAACACATCTCGCTTGTGTGCCGCACCAGCTCTCATGTCGGCCTCAGTGCCGCACTGCTCACTCCGTGCACTCACCGGTCGGTACCATGTCAGGAGACGGAACACGGAGGAGCTGTATAGGTCACTAGAGACCCACACCATCGCTATACATCACCACAACCACCAAGTCGGATACAAGTCGATGACAATGTGCGCGGCAGGAGAAACCCAACAATGACAATGTGCGCGGCAGGACAAACCAAACATGAGACACGGTTACACAAGGACGGTCAGGCTACGGTCAGGAAGTAGGCTTGAGTTCACACTCTCCAACAAACAGGCCGTATAAATAAATAAATACAACGTACACGCCAAACGAGGGGTGGGAGAAGGACAGGGTCCCCACCTGCACGAGCAGGATCTTGTAAGACAGGCCGTAAAAGAAAGAAAGAAAACACACAACCCAAGGGAGGGATGGGAGAACGGCACGCCGCCACCACACAGGGATTTTAAGGAGAGGAGGGTGTGATGCGCTAGCCGTCGCCCACCCTGGGGGGTCTGCCTCCTCGTATCTCTTTTCGCAGTCTCTCGCCGCTTCTCGCTGCAACCTTGCCTAGTGCCGTGCGTGGTAAAATTCTTATTTTTGCCCAAACCTGGCTATGTCCGGCGTGCCCTCAACCGCGCAGCAGGCGGCGCAGACCATCTCGCAGGCCGTCTCTCGGCAGGACGGCGCGGGCCTCGCGGCGGCGCTGCGGCTCGACCTGGGCAACACCGCGCTCATCGCACAGCTCAACTCGTCTCCGCCTCTCGAGCAGATCTGCGGCCGCGCTCTCGTTGAGCCGTGGGACGAGCTGCTGCTGGAGCAGCTGCACTACATCAAGGCGGCGGCGGCGGGCGAGCACGAGGCGGCGTACTCCCACTGCGAGCGCGCCGCCGCCTGCTTCCAGGCCGCCTTTGAGAAGGAGAGCGACTGGCCGGTGCCGGCGCTCCACTCGCTCTGCCTCAACCTGCGGCGGGCGGCGGCGGCGGCGGACGCGGCGCTGGTGGCCAAGGGGGAGCGGGCGGTGCGGCAGCAGGAGGCGGCGCGCACGATGCAAAAGTTCTTCCAAGTTTGCGTGACGGACCGGGCTCCACTGCCAGTGTCAAAGAAGTGGGGTAGTGTGGCTGTGGAGAAGCTGGCGGCCGGCCACGGAGGGGGTGCGGTGAGGGCGGAGGCGGGTGCGCGAGTAGGCGCGCTCGTCGTGATCAACGCCCTCTTCCACGTCTACTTTGCAATCAACAACTTGCGGCTCTGCCAGAACCTGATTCGCGCGGTCGAGGGCCCGGCCTTCCCGAAGGCGCCACCGCCGCAGCACCGATCCCTCACCCAGACCTCCCAGAAACCTCACCGACGCCCCCCGGCTGCTCCAAGACACGCCTCTCCGCCGCCTCCTCAGACACTTCCAGCACACCTCCCCATACGCCTCCAGCACCTCTCCCGCGACACTCGAACACGCCTCCTCCCCACGCCTCCTCCCCACACCTCCCCCCCACGCCGCCCCGCGACACGCGCCCCGCTGCACGCCGTCAGGCGCTCGACGGGCAGACTGTCGAGGGGCGGCACTTCGCAAAGGCGGAGGTCGTCACGTACAAGCGCGCTCCCGCCCCTTCCGAGACACTTCGAGGCACTGCCGAGACACTTCCTGCCGGGACACTTCCTAGACACTTCCGGGGCAACGGGGCGGGAGGCGGCCACGCAGCAACAGTCCCGCCGCCTCTCGCCCCTCCCCACCTCCTTGCTCCCCGCTGGGCCGGCTAGAGCCCCGCCCCTCCCCCTTCCTTCCTTGGCCGGCTGGCCAGGTACTTTACGGGCCGGCTGGCGCTGCTCAACTCCGACTTTGGTGAGTCGTGAAGAGGAGGCCGCAAGCCCGGCCAGCACGCCCCCTTCTTGTGACGCGCGGTAGCTGTGTCATCTTCTAGGCGCCGCGGAGAGGAGCCACTCCCTTCCCGCAGCGGCTGGGCGACGGAGGAGCCGGCGAGGGAACAGGCTTGCGCGCCTGGCTCTAACCCTAGGCAGCTCTCCTGGGCCTTCGAGCGCTGCCCGCGCGCTGCGACTGGCAACAAGCGGCGCGTGTGTGCCGCCCGTTGCTACGAGGTAGGCGAGGTCTAGCCGCGACTCACAACGTGCGTCTCCACAGGCTTGTGCTCCGCTACCTCGTGCCCGTGCGGCTCGCGCTCGGCGTGTTCGCGTCCGAGGCCGAGAGAGAAAGCCGAGAGACAGCCGAGAGACAGCCGAGAGGGAGCCGAGAGAGCCGAGAGACAGCCGAGAGAGAGCCGAGAGAGAGCCGAGAGGCAAAGCCGAGAGACAGCCGAGAGAAAGCCGGGACGGAGCCAAGACGGAGTCGAGAGAGAGCCGGGAGGGAGCCGAGATCGCCGATGAGACTTCGTGCCCGAGGCTGCGGCGGCGGCGTGCCCCCCTCCCCAGGCGCTGCTGCGCAAGTTCGGGCTCGACCTAACCCTAACCCTAACCCTAATCCTGGGCCTAACCCAGGCGCTGCTGCGCAAGTACGGGCTCGACTACTTCGTCCCGCTCTGCCGCGCCGTGCACCGAGGCCGCACACTCCCCGCACACTCCCCACACACTCCCCCGCGCACTCCCCACTCACTCCCCCGCACACTCCCCACACACTCCTCACACACTCCCCACACGCCACTCGACACACTCCCCATAGGCGGATACCCTCCCCAGACACATCCCAGACCCTCCCCAGACACATCCCAGACACATCCTAGACACATCCCAGACCCTCCCCAGACACATCCAAGACACGCATCCAAGACTCGCTCCCAGACCCTCCCCCAGACCCGCACCCGCACCCGCCCCGCCAGCCCCTCTCGGCCGCGGCGCAGGCGACCTCAACGCGTTCGAGGAGCAGCTCGCGACGCACCAGCAGCGCTTCATCCGGCACGGCTCATACCTGCAGGAGGAGGTGTCTCGGAAGTGTCTCGGAGGTGTCTCGGAAGTGTCTAGGCACGGCTCGTACCTGCTCGTCGAGCGCTCCAAGCTGATCGTGTACCGCAACTTCTTCCGCCGCGTCGCGCTGCTCCACCCCGACAAGTCGACCAAGCTCGACATCAAGCGCTTCCAGGCTTGCCTCAAGGCGACCAACACCGAGATGGAGGTCGACGAGATCGAGTGCATCCTCGCCAACCTCATCTACTGCGGCTACATCAAGGGCTACATCTCGCACGCGCACGGCAAGCTCGTCGTCTCCAAGGGGGCGCCCTTCCCGCCGCTGCGTGAGCTGGGGCTCACCTCCGCCGTGTAAACGGCCCGCACACGCGAAACCGCCGGTTGTGGCTTGTGCGCGGGCCATTCCGCAGTGCATGCCGCGTCTATCGTGTATCGCGGCGGCGCCAGGGCGGCGCACAATTACCGGTCGTTTTGGTTCCGTTAGGTGTAATGCATGAGTAATTTCTCGATCTCTCATGATCTGCTGCACATGCGACATGTTCATGCACATTCATGCATGTGCATGTGCACGAAAAAACATGACATGCTCGGCCCACGCTATACGGCATCATGTGTGTGCCATGGGCACTTTACTTGGTCTTGCTACACATGCTAGCCTGGTAGCCTTTTATACCTGACTCGACACTCGAGTAAGAAGCGCCAGAGGGCCACCGATGCCGATCGGCACGGTTAGTGCAGCAAAAAAACAGGTTGGTATGTTGTTAGCAGATCAGGACACCGGAGCTCACACAGAATCACAGTTCTTAGCTCCCCGGCCCTGTGGGTGTGAGGCCCTGCGGGTTACCGACTGCCGACTCCAAGTCGCAAGTGCTCAAGTGCTCAAGCGGTGTTTCGGCTAGTTCCATTTCACTGTGGCACAGCTCGCGTTACAAAACCTTGATTTTGACCATTGCGCGAAAAAGGTACATCTCGGTGCCTTCCAGAGGCAGCTGCGACCCCGCCGAGTAGACGGCGTCACCCAGCAGGCGGCGCGCTGCCACTCCGTCCACTCGCCTGGGTCGCAGCTGCCTCTGCGCGTCCTGGGGATGTACCTTTGTCGCGCGCCGGAGACGACTCGACGCCGCTGAGATCGGAGATCAAGCTCTGACAGGTCGCACGTCGCTCCTTTGACGCCGACGTGACTCACCCGTGCAGATCACATCAGGACACGGTCTCGACGCGCTCGGTACGACGCCTGCGACCCGTCTCGGGTCAGGTGGCACGACGCTCATCGCGCCTACCAGCGCAGCCGTGCAAGTTGACACGACGAGGTCGAGCACGCATCTATACGCTCGCCGAGCCTTCCTTTCCATCCCATTTGGCAGCCTGGGAACGGTGGCGGTCAGAGGCAAAGCATACGAGGGGTGGTGGAACCACATGTCACGGCTACTGCCGGCTCGACCCCACGATAGCCTCCGGAGGCTGACTTTGAGGCACAATCATCGGACGACGTCGGCGAGTTGAGTCGCGCTCGCGGTAGCCAGATGACCTCTCATACTAGTATCATCGGCCATGGCCGCAGGAAGCGCGGGGGAGGGCGCTGGGAGCAACACGGAGCTCCGTTGGACGTTTTCAAGATTAGCGTGTCAGAGTGAAATGGAACTAGCCATGTTGCATGTGCATGTCATGTGTTCATGTTCATGTTCATGTTCATGTGCATGTGTGCATGTGCACATGGGTCGCACAGTGTGGTTGACTCCCATGCCCCGTCCCCCGACGCAGCCCCGACGACCTTCACAGAGCTTCACGGGTTAGGTTGGTACGGCTTTAGAAAGGTAAAGAACAGGAAGCTAACTCGCTGCATATAGTAGCGAGATGAGCTCACTAGCTAGAGAGCTCACACTAGAGGCCGTCATCGCATTCGCCCTGGGACCCAGCGCTGACTTGCGGTTCTGACTGTCGATGCTGTCTATCCCTTTCTCGACTGTCTGAGCGCTTGTGCGTCTTGGGGCCGGGGTTGTGTTTTTGTGTGAAGAACAGCCCCAGGCTCGGACTGGACAGAGGACACCAACGCGTTATGGGTGGACGCGAGACAGATGATGACGGCACGCACGAGCGACACACAGACACAAACAAGCTCACAAGACACACAGCCAGCTGGCTGCCACACACCCTGAGTTGGCGTCCACATAACTCAAGGCCACATCCTCCCTCTCGCCCCCCCCAGCACCCACGGTGCCAAGAGTACAAACAAGGGCACAACGACACAACAGACGACAGGAAGTAACATGCGAGGCTAGAGCAGGCTTGCTCCGCCTCTAGCAATCTCGCCGCCACCCGCAAGGCACGGACGAGACCGTGTGCGTGGGGTCAACATGTGAGGTGTCTATGGACGCTCTCTTCACGGGCTAGCGGCCTGTACTGCTAGCCCTATCTCGCACTCACGGACAGTGACAATTCAATGGGTGAGTGTTTGCGAGCAGAGGCGCGTGGGCTAAATCTAGGCCGCACGTCGTGGCACTATGACAAAGTTAGACGTGCGGCCGCAGCGCGCCCGCCGCAGGCTCGGCGGTGCGCGCGTGTTAGCGAGAAAGTTGCGGGTAGAGCCATGCCCGACACTTTTCGAAGACGAGCCCCGCGCCATACACGGCGGCATTGTTCACGGCAGCAGCGCCGGCGGCGGCCCCGCGCAGCGGTGGCGGCGCCCTGTGTGAGGCAGACTGTGGTTCACCCTCGAACCCGTGTTATCTTTACGACCCTGCGAACGCGCACCCCCGAAGGGTCAGGGCTCTCTAGCCCGCAGCCCGATGCCGATCATCCGGCCCGCTGGGTGGGTGGTGGGTGTGAGGTCAACTGTGCTGTTGCCTGTGCACTCCAAAGTGCTCCAAGGTTTGCCCCTAACCCCCCGCCGGACGCCTGCGTGTCGCGAGTGCGAGCCGCGCTCGCATTCGTACGCCCGCTCGTGTGGGTTCCGGAGAGTGGGGCGGGCCAACCGTACCCATCCCTCCGGCTCCGGCTCCGCTTGCGGGGGATCGGGATGGCTTATACGTTATAGCGGGGGTTCGAGC
>NW_005199878.1:98785-99891 GCF_000372725.1 Emiliania huxleyi CCMP1516
TAGAAATTGGAGGGGGCGGTAACGTTTGGGGGCCCTTTATAGGGGCCGAGGGGGCCCCTTGGGGGGGGGGGGGTAAATAAAAAAAAAGGGGTTTTCCCCCGGGGCGTTTTTTGTTTTTTGAAGGGTTCAGGGGGGGTTTTTGGGGCCGTTTTTTTCCCTTTTGGGGAAAAAAGCCCCCCCCCCCCCCCCCCCGCGCGCCCCGCCCCGCAAGGCGCGACACACACACACGGGGTTTTATGGCGGCTTGTGGCATGCCTTTCAATCTCGGCGGTGGGTTCGCCCTAAGGAGTTCCTCCAAGCGCCCCCGTGAAGGCCAGCCGCCTGCCCGCTTCAAAGGTGTAGGTGTGGAGCGGCTCCGGCCGGTAGCGCAACTGGCCGAACGCGGACCACACTCGCCTCGCCAGCGGCGGGGGAGCGTGCTTGAGCGGATGGCTCCACGCCAGCCGCGTGTCGTTGCCCATGAGGGGCGCGTTGCGCATGGCCGAGTTCGGGTAGCTCATCCGCTTCCACGTCGCGTCCGCCAGCCGCAAGCGTGGCACACACCTGCCGAGATATACCCGAGATATACCCGAGACACACCCGAGACACACCCGAGATACGACCGAGAGCAAGCACGGCACACACCGCGCGAGAGGGAGGCCCTGGTTCCCGTCCATCGAGGAGAAGTCCTCGCGCAGCGTCTCGCCTGCTCACAGGTGGAGGTGTGAGGAGTTCACAAATCCGCCGCGAGCAGTCCTGGCGCGGCGTCTCACCCGCCACCGACAGGGAGGCAAAGTAGCGGCCGGACGTGGAGCACTCGGCGACTGCCCTTGCGAGCGGCGCCGACCGCACCTAAGGGAAGGGAAGGGAAGGGAAGGTTCTCCACACACACGAGGGGCAAGGGCCAGGCAACTCGCAACTCCACGTCCAGATAGAGAGGAGCGCCACGGTGTTAACAGTGCAAGGCCCGGTCCGCGTGGGTGGGCGGTGACTGTGTGGTGTGTGTGTGTGTGTGTGCGTGCGTGTGTGCGTGGGCGTGCGCGTGTGTGTGTGTGTGTGTGCGTGCGTTTTTGCGGGCGTGCGTGTGTGTGTGTGTGTGTGTGTGTGTGTGCGTGTGTGTGTGTGTG
>NW_005199878.1:102070-104816 GCF_000372725.1 Emiliania huxleyi CCMP1516
TATCCGACGTCTCGCTCGGAGTTAGTGGCAGACTGGCCGCAGGAAATTGCATACGAGACTGTAGGCTCCTCGGAGGCGGAGAGAGATTTTTAGAAGCCAACGAGAAATGTGTGACACACAGAGATTTGGGCTCGGCGGTTTATCAATCCCCCAAACAAGAGCTTGGATGAAGAATTTTTTCGGGCCTTTTGACCTGAAGATTCTTCACCACCCGCATTTTCTCCCACAGGAGTTTTCCTAGCTGTGGGCTCGTCAGTTCTGTCTACGGTGAAAGGGGGCGCAACGGCGGCACACGGGGATTTTCTTCATTTTTTGTGTCTCTCTCTCAGCTTCTCGTGAGCTCGCGCTCCTAGCCATGCATTACACTGGCCCTCCCCGCTTCTCGACCAGCGCCGTCCGCCAAACGCCACACACGCACACGCACTCGGGCCGCCACTCCGCGTGCTGGCTGCTGGGACGTGCGGAACCACGTTCCGCAGCGCGCGCGCTGCCAAATAGCGCAGCCGGCACCGTCATTCTCCGTTTGTTCTGCAGTCTCAGCCTCGGCCTCCCACTCCCGCGCAGACCACAATGCTCTACCGCCTCACGATCGCCGCGCTCGTCGCCTCCGCCGGCGCGTTCAACGCGCCGATGACGCAGGTTGACGCCACCCTGCGCCGCTCCCAGACTCTCTTGTGTGCGGATGCGCCGTGGGTGCCTGCCACTGCCGCCCTGTGGCAGCCTTGGCAATGCCCGCGCAGTCCTTCCCTGCAGCCCTTCTTCCTTTCTTTCCTCCGCCACGCTCCGCGCCAACGCACCCGCCGCTGTGCCCTCACTGCCGGCCGCTCCCCCCGCGCGCAGACCCGCAGCAGCCACCTGGCTCGGCCAACGGCCGCGCGCACGGGCATGGTTGTGATGGATGAGGTTGAGGATAAGGTGAAGGGTATCATCGCGGAGCAGGCTAGCGACCACCCTCGCTCGCGACAGAACCGCAGCGTCTCGCCCTGCAGCCGCCTCACCACCCGCCCGTCTCTGGCTGCCTGCGCCCTGCATCCCCGCCAACCTCGCCCCCCGCGGCCTCGACGCCCTCACCGCCCTCCCGTCCCCTCGCTGCAGCTCGGCGTCGAAGCCGGGAGCGTCACCCCCACGTCCAGCTTCACCGAGGACCTCGGCGCGGACAGCCTCGACGCAGTCGAGCTCATCATGGCGATCGAGGAGGCGTTCGACATTGAGATCCCCGACGAGGAGGCGGAGTCGATGACGACGCCGGCCGAGTGCGTCGCCGCCATCAAGACCAAGCTTGGCTGAGCGCGCGCCGCGCCGCTCGCGTCGCCGCGTCGTCGGCCGCGCCCCCGCAGCTGCGCGTGCGCGGCCGCCGGGGAAGCGAACCACCTTCACGTGTGGCCTGTTATGGAGGGAGCTGGGGAGGCGGGTAGTAAGGGCTCCGTCACATAGAGAGGCGGATGGCTCGAAAACGTCTAGACATGTGCTCATGTGATCATGATGTCGCGGTGTGTTTTTCTTTTCAGCCCACATTTCGGCCGGTTGGCTTCAGGCAATGCCAGTTGGCGCACGGGTAGGTATTATGTACCTCGCGCCCTCCCCCGCCTCCGGCTCGGCGGCGCGTTGCGCGCGTTGGGACCCCAACGTGGCCGACGCGGTCGGCGTCTCGCACGACGACGGCTCCTTCGTCTACTCGCAGCCGGGCAGCCGCCCTCTCCGGCTGCAGCTCCACACTGAGGCGACAAAGGGAGCCGCCGCCGCAGCGGGTCCGCCACGTCGGCCCTCGCTGGTGCCGGTCGATGCGGCGTGGTCGCACTGGGCCTTCCTCCCCGGCGCCGCCGGCGGCGTCCTCATCGTCCTGCGCCACACGGTGCCGTCGCCCCGCCTCAGGACCTCTCCTCGGCCGGCTGCACTCACCCCGGCCGACGCCCGCCCCGCCAGGAGCGCGTGCTGGCCGGCACGCTGCTGGTGCACCGGCTGCCGTGCGCGGCGAGCGAACCCGTCGCCGACGCCGCCGCCGCGTGCGTCGCCCGCCCCTCTGCCGTGCAGCGCCTCGAGTCGCTCGACGCGCCTGCGCCCATCTCTGCGCTGTGCGTGTCTCGGTGCGGCTCGTTCGGCGCGTTCGGCGCGGTCGACGGGACCGTCTGCTTCTGGCGGATCGGCGGCGGCGGCGGCGGCGGACCCGCAGCGCTGCACCACAGCGCCTGCTTCCACGACGGCTCGCATGCGGCGCCGGTGACGGCGCTCGCGCTCCTTGCGGCCGAGGCATGCGGCGCGCAGACGTCTCTGTGCGCGTCGGCGGCCGCGGACCAGAGCGTCGTCCTCGTCGACATGCTCTCGCGGACGCGCCTCGCCGCCCTCCTCTCCCCCGCCGCGGCCCCCGTCTGCGCGCTCTCCCTCTCCCTCGTCCCTCCGCACGCGCCTGCTGCTCCGCCTGAGGCGCCGCGAGGGGCGGAGAGGGAGAGAGGGGCCGAGAGGGAGAGAGAGGGGGAGAGGGGCGGAGATGTGGGCGAGATGGGCCGAGATGGGCCGAGATGGGCCGAGATGGGCCGAGATTGGTCGAGATGATGAGCCCCGCGGTGGCAGAGGTGTGTCGCCTTGGAAGCGACGACCCCCGCCTCCCTCCCGCCCCCTCTTGCTCTCTCCGGCTCACAGGCGCCGCACGAGCCGAGCGTGCTTCTCTGTCTCGGCGCCTCTGACGGCGCCGTCGAGGCGCGACACCTCTCCGCCCTCCCCCCCCTCTCCCATCTCGGATTTCCCCGCC
>NW_005199878.1:104988-124956 GCF_000372725.1 Emiliania huxleyi CCMP1516
GTCGAGTCGCACTGCACGCGGAGCTGGCGGCTGCTCAGCACACGGACGGTGCGGCACTGCGCGGCCGAGGCGCTCGTCTCTGCGGACCTGGCGGCAGAGGGCGGCGGGGGGGAGGAGGGGGCGGTCGCGGCGGTGCTGCTGCGCCCTAGCGGCACCCTCCACCGCTTGCTCCTCTCGCCGCCGGCGCCGGAAGGCGGAGAGGCGGCGGAACTGGACGCGAGCGAGGCCGCTGCCGGCGGCGGCGAGGGGCGGCGGGCGCACGCGCCAGCAGGAGGCTTGCCTGAGAGGCGCGGGCTGTGGCGGGCGGCACCGGCGGAAGTGGCGGAGGCGGAGGAGGCGGGGGGTGAGGCGGAGGAGGAGGCGAGGAGCGCGTCGGCGGGCTTGCTGCAGTCTGCACCGACGCCGGCAAAGGGGTTTGGGGCTACCCCGGCGGGGGGGTGGACGTGTCGCGGACGTGTCGCGGACGTGTCTTCCTCGGACCCGGGCGGGGAGGGGGAGGGCGGCGAGGAGGAGGGCGGCGAGGAGGAGGGAGAGGAGGAGGGCGAGGAGGAGGAGGGCACCAGCTGGCTCGCCCTCCCCTCCGGTGCAGACGCCTCCGAGGCGAAGGGCGAAGCGAAGGGCGAGGCGAAGGGCGAGGCGAAGGGGCGGGCCTTGGGCACGGGGCGGGCCTTGGGCACGGGCACCGCCGCCGCGCCCTCCCCGGCCCAGCTCGACGGCGGCCTCGGCGGCAGCAGCCCTGTGGCAGGCTGCGGCACCCCGTGGACGCCAGGCCGCCCCTCGGCCGGCAGCGGCAGCGCCTCCCATTGGGCCTCCAGCGGTGTGCCTTGGGGCCTCGGGGGCGACGGTACCCCGGGGCAGAGCGGCTACTCCTCCGACACCGCCTGGAGCGCGCCGCCCCGCAGCGCCGTCCCGTCTCCGAGTGCCATCTTCCGAGACTCTCTCTCGCTCGCCCAGCCGCACCAGCCTCTGCCGCGCCCTCTGCCGCAGACGCGCCACACCCAAGGCCACCGAGGCCAGCCCACTCGAGGCCAGCCGCAGCATGGGACGGCCCATGCGGCGAAACCGCCGCCCGCGCCCCGCCCGCCGCCACCGGCCGCCACCACCGGCGCGACCAGCCCAGGCCGCAACGCCGCTCCGCCCTCCCCCTTTGGAGCATCCGCGGATGCGCCTCTCGACGCGGTCCCAGGCATGCACGCGTGCCGAGAGGCGGCGCCCGAGGCGGGAACGGAGGCGGCGGCAGAGCCGCGCGCCAACGGGGCGGGCCAGGCGGCGGAGGTTCGTTTTGCGGCGCCGCTCGGGACGACGGCGCCGGTGACGGTCGCTCTTCCCCCACGGCCGGCGGAGCCTCCTCCAGCACCCCACCTCCGGCTCGGGAACCCGGAGCGCGTGCGGGCGCTGCTCGCCCCTCCGCCCGTCGGCGGTGCGCCGGCGTCGAGGCTCGCTGTTCTGGTCGAGTGTCCGCCCCTGCCCGAAGGGTGCCCTCACCCCTCCGCCTCTTGCGCGGTAGGCTCGCCGCCCCGTCGGTTCATTCCTCGGGGCTGCTGCGCGCGCGCGCCGTCGCGGCGGAGGCGGAGCAGGAGGCGCGCGGGCGGGACTTGTTCGCGCAAGAGGTGGAGCGGCGGGCGCTCCGAGAGGCACGCCGCCGCCCTCGAACCGATGCGGGACGGCGTCTCTTCACGGCTCGTGCCGTGAGCAGGCGAGTCGGGCCCTCGAGGCGCCGCTGCACGAGGCCACACGGCGCGCGCCATCTTCCGCAGCCCAGACGCGTGTAGTCGAAGAGCTGTAGAAGGCACACACGCGTGCAGGCCAGCCGAGGCTCAGCTGCGGTGCGACGCCGTTTGGGTACGGGCCGCTGCCGAGCCTTCTAGGAACCCTCTAGGAACCCTCTAGGAACCCTCGAGGAACCCTCGAGGAACCTTCTAGGAACCCTCTAGGAACCCTCTAGGAACCTTCTAAGAAGCTTCTAAGAACCCTCTAGGTACGGGCCGCTGCCGAGCCTGCAAGAGCCGGGCAGCGGTAAGGCGCGGCCGAGGGCGCGCCGCGCCGACAACCCGCGCTGGCTCGCGGCAGCACGGGCGAGTGCCATGCCGAGATCAGCCGAGATCAGCCGAGATCAGCCCCCAGATCAGCCGAGCGAGACCGTGTCCTCCGAGACTCCTCACGGGCAATGCAGCCGCCGCTCCCTACAGCCACCGTGCCTGAGGCCGGGACTCGATCTGCGGGGTAGGAGCTGCAGCCCGACTTGCGCGACCTCTTCACAGCAGACCGCGAGCCGGAGGCCACCGACACGGAGAGCCACGGGATCCCGACGCCCGGCGTGCTGCGGAGCCTGCGCCCGCGCCAAGACGTCGCCGTTTCTCCCGCGATCTGGCCGAGCGCGCTGTGGAATCGGCCGAGGCAGCGCTCAGAGGTGACGTTTGACTAAGCGAGGGCGAATCGATTCCGTCTATTGCTACAACACATTCTCGTTTACCTGGATTAGCCCCAAGACGCGATGCGAGTATTTGACACCTCCTCTCTCGGATACACGAGGCATCGTATAGAATATATTATTTGACATGTCTTTTTATGAACAAAGAGGAGAGCGCCGCGGCGGGCCGCCGGGCGCCCCGGCGACCATGATTGTGCCGGCGACCCAGAGCCACAGCCAGACGCTCCAGAGCGCAGTGCGCAGAGCCAGAGGGAGAGCCGGCCGCGGGGCGACACGCAAGTCGCAACGACTCGCAAACGGATCCACACGGAGTGTGTTGGGGACACTCGAGTCGTCGCCGTCTCCGAGACGCGAGCGGAGCCACACAGGGACCGTCAAGACGCACTGCACTGCGCAGCCGTCTGAACTAGCACTGCTCCGCCGAAATGCATGAGGCACCGTTGTGCCAAATCGGCGCGCCAGCCGGGCACTCGCAGCGAGCCACGCACAGCATCACGCACGGCATGATCGGCGGTGACTCGCAAGTGCGCGTGCACTTCGAGCCGCACTCCTTCCAAACCCGGCCACCAGTGCACTTCTCCGGTGCCACCTCGAGGTCCTGGCCCCGCGCCATCCACCCATCTCCCTCGGTGGCGATGATGGAGCGTGAGTCGGTGGATGGATCATCCGAGCGCGGCAGCCGCCAGCCGTTGGTCTGCTCGGTGAGGCTCGCGGCGGAGGCGGAGGCGGCCCAGCTCGCACCAGCGACGGCCGCCTCTCCAGTCTGTAGCAAAGAGGGGCGGGGGTTGAGAATGGGAGTGAGGGCGGGCTCGATGTGCGCGAGGGCAAGAGGTGCGAGCAGTGTGGTTGAGTGCACAGTGCACTGGAGTGTGAACTGTGAGCGGCGGGTACAGGAGCGAGTACCTAACAATTTTCAAGCAATAAAATATAATCGGTGTCAAAACCCTTCGATATAAAGGTGTAAATCGCGATTTTTTTCGAGCTCAGACGGCAGCGAGCGACTTTTGCCTGCAGCCTAAGTAAGGCTAAACTCTGGGGGGCCGCGGGGGCTGGCCCCCTATAGGACTGGGTCCAGCCCTTTGGCACAGATCTGACGTTTTATATCTGAAAGTATAGAGATGAGAGTGAGGTAGAACCGGACCCGGTCAAAGTCGGCGGGTTTCGGAGGGGGGGATATGACACCGGAAAACGGCGCGCATTTGGGCACATGACTGGGAGAACTCTGTGGTGGACCCGCTGGGCGAAAGGAGCTCGCAGACCGTTGCAGCCTCACGATGTCATTGAGCGGAGCGAGTGCGAGCGCGGCGGCCAAGCAGCGGCACCAGGAGCAGTGTCTGAGCTCCCCTCCAATTTGAACGGGCCTGTCCAGCCCCTCCGGGCTGAAGCGCACGTCACATCGTCGAAGCGGCGAGCTCATGTAAAATAGACTCGTGTCGTCCATTGCGTCATACTTCTCATTCAAAAACATGCCCGGCCGCACGCCCAACAAACACAGGAGGAAAGACGGAGAAGGTGAGAGAAACTCCCAGTTCGAGCAGAGGCGACACCCCGGCGGGCAAAGCGTGAAGAAACAAAAAAAGAAGCCTGGCACTTGATTTGGCCTTGGCACCAGCCTTGGCGGGCGGGCACGCGGAACATGCACAGGCGCCACAAGGGGCGCAGAACCGACCTAACCCGTCGGAGATGGCGGGAAGGGAGTCCCCCGGGTCCTGCGCGAGCGCGAGAGTAACCCCAGGAGGGCCAAGATGAGCGGTGCGCGCAGGGTTCGGCGTGGAGGGCGATGAACGCGCCGCGCGGGGCGCCGCCTCACCGGCCCTCGCCAACGCCTCAAAAGTGGCGCAGAGTGAGGCGGCGAGAACCGAGCGAGCACGTGTGTGAGCCCCGTGGCTCCAACCGGGCCCTTCCTTTTTTTGAGCAGGTGTGCCGCCGCGCGAGCGACGCTCCGAGATCGCCCGAGATAGCGCGGCGCGGCCCCGAGATCGCCCGAGATAGCGCGAGATCGCCCGAGATTGCGCGGCGCGGCCCGAGATCGCGCACCTCGGCACTCGGCGAGGTGGATGGGTTGGGAGCGAGGGGGCGGAAGTGCCGTCAGTGCGGTAGACGGTGAGCTCGGGGCGCGTGAGCCGGACTTGGGGGCCGGACGGCTTTCATTTATCTCTGCGTTCTCGCACATGGAGTGCGAGATACTCGACTTTCCGCCCCAAACTGTCACTCCCCTTTCTCCCGGCCGGGGTGGGGCCTGGGGCGCGCGCGGGGGCGGCGGGTGTGCGGGATGTCTGTGGGCCCGAGAGCGATATGCCATGTCCGCCTTGCTTTGTTTCCTAACATCGAAGGCTAGCTCAAAAAGAAAGGAGATATCCGTTCTCCCGAAGAAACAAAAAAGACCTGGTATTTGTCCTGCCACGACTACCAACCAGGTCCCATGGTGTGTTCATTTGGGCGGGGGTCATAACAGCAATTTATTTGACTGACACTGAGAAGGTGAGAGAGACTCCCAGTTCGAGCAGGGGCGACACGGCGGGCAAGCGGGAAGAAACAAAAAAGAAAAGGATGATCCGTGCCTGCGCGGCTTGGCGCCACGCCCTGCTCACGAGTTCGTTGCGTTCGGGGATTGACGCGAGCCCCGTCAGCAAAACCTGAAATGGCCGCCCGGTCCGTCGCCCTCGCCGTGACGCTCTGGTGGTACTACCGCACCCTCGTCCTGAGCCGCTCGTGGCAGACGCCACTGGCGCTTGCATCGGGGCTCGCCGAACTGGGGCTGGCCGCGTTGGGCGGCGGAGTCGGCGGCGCTATTCGCGAGGCCCGCGCGGTCGCGGCCGACCTGGCGCGACCGTGGGCCGTCGCAGCCGACCCGACCATCACGTCTGGCCGGCAGCTGTACGAGCGGCTCCTCCTCTCCCTCTCGTGCGCGACCTCCTACACGTACGCCTACGGACCGCTCTCCGGCGTGGTGCAGTTCGCCCTCTTCGCGCCGTGCGAGGCGCTCGCCGCGATCGGCCGCGGCCCGTCGCTGCTCGACCCTTTTCGCGCCGCGACGCTGCTCTGCGCGTGGCTGCTCTTTCACCTCGGCGAGCAGCGCCCTCTCGCCCGCGCCTCTGCCCCCCCGCCACACCGCTCACCCTCTCCACCTGTCCCCCCCCCCCCTCCGCCGCACCGCCCGCAGGCCACCAGCTCGCCATCTCCGCGCTGCTGCACCGCTACTTCTCCCACCGCTCCTTCGACGCGCCTCGGCTCGTCTCGCTCGCCCTCGGCGTCTGCGCGTGCGGCGCCTCGCAGCGCGGGCCGCTGTGGTGGGCGTCGACTCACCGAAGGCTCGCCGCGTTGAGCCGAGATTGAGCCGAGATTGAGCGCTGCCCGAGAGGAGCCTCGATTGAGCGAGAGGTCGCCCGAGGCGGGCAGCGCACTCGTGCCCGGGACACCCTTCCCACCTTCGGCTGGCGGCGGAAGGCATGGTCAGGCGGCGCCGCTTCTCGACCATGAATGGTGAGTACACAAGTTGTGATGGTCAGGCACCACCGCTTCTGCGACGAGCGCGACGCGCCGACCGACGCCTCGCACCCCGACAAGAGGCGTTCTGACGCGGACCGCGACCCGCACTCGCCGGTGGCGGACGGATGGCTGCACGCGCACCTGCTGTGGATGACGCAGCGGCGCAACTTTGCGACGCGGCCCGAGTACGTGTCCGACTGGCTCCGCGCGGCGCCCGAGCTGCTGTTTGTGGACCTGTGCTTCATGGACGTGCTCGGCCTCATCGAAGGCGGCTGGACGGCGCTGCTTGGGGCGGTCGAGGGGCGGAGCTACCGGTGGGCCACCGCCGCCATGCTGCTCAAGCACGGCCGCACGCTCGGCCGCGCGACGGCGTGGCACGCCACCTTCGCAGTCAACAGCCTCTGCCACCACGCGAGCGCGGTCGAGTCCACTTGCGGCAGCCGCAACATCAGCCTCCTCTCGCTCGCCTCCTGCGGCGACTCGTACCACGACAACCACCACCGCAGGAGCGGGGCCGCGAGGCACGCGCCGCCAGAGGGGCTCGACCTGGCATTCGCCGCCATGTGCGCCGCGCAGCGGATCGGCCTGATCCACAAAGTGCGCGAGAAGTGAGCGCCGTCGCTGCTTGTCTTTGTGTCCCGACGTGCGACGAGACGAGACGTCTGGAATGTGTGAAATACGTATATACACACATCGGACATTGTACGCTACGCGTCTGGGCTAGTTCCAGTTCACTTGGCACAGCTCGCGTGTACAGTGTTCCAAAACCTTGATTTTGGTCTTTGATCTTTGTGCCATGCTTGAGACGAACACGAAGGCGATGCGGAGCGAGGAGGAAGCCGCGAAACGTCAAACGAGCGCGGTGCGCGCGAGGATTGCCAGGACGGCGCTCGACGGCCACAGTGTCCTCTGCCAAGCTGCAGAACATGTGCGAGCCAGCGCCTACGCCGCTCAAGGAGTCAGGCGCGGAGCGCCGCGCGCGGAGCGCGCCCCGAAGAAAATTTTGAGGATTGAGGAGGGCGAGGTGTGGGATTGCGAAGTGACCGTTACGGAAAGCATGCGCGACGCTGCCTCTTTGCACCGCTCGCTCGCGGCTGCGGGAGACATGGCCGCCGATGCGGCTCGCACTCGCTCGGCGGGCCTCCGTCCCACAGCCGCCCGGGCGTGCCACGGGTCTGCCTGGCGCTGCGCTGCTCGCACGCTGCACTGCACAAAGCTGCGACAACAAGGGGAGGCTCCTGAGCTTGAGCGTTGAGCAGTGCAGCTGCGGGCGCTCGTGGGCGGCTGTGCAGTGGTGAGAGTGCCTGATTGGAGGCGAGCTGGTGCTGCGCCAGGGTGCGCAGCATGCGCTCTTGCTCTGTGCTGAGGCATGCTGGCTGGCGCCCAACACAATGCCCTGGATGCATTGCTCCACGCCGTGCTGGCTGGTGCAGTACTGCCAGTGCGCCGACTGGCGCGCAGGGTGCGCGTCGCCGCGCGTGGCACGGGTGGCTCGAGAGGCGCGGCTGTCGTTCAACCCCGCGGCGCATGTGCGCCGCGGAAGCTGCTCGACAGGCTGCGGGCATCGCTGCGGCAGAAAGCGCCCGCCCTCTGCTTTGCTTTCGCCCGCGTTTTACGACAACTTTCGGTTTATCATAGCCGCCGAACTTTACCTCGCTGTTTCTTTATAGGCGTCTCGCAGCTGCGTATTCTCGTATTATCTTCGAGTAGTTGCGTGGGGGCGGTATGTATTCTCGTATCAGTAGTTAGTGTCGTGTCCACTAGCTCCGAGTAGAGGGGGCGTCCTTGCAGTTAAGGGGAAACCTGGTACGCGGGGCTAACCCTCGGAGAGTATTCTTTAGCTCCGAGTAGAGGGGGCGTTCCGCAGCTAGGGGAAACCCAAAGCGCAGAACCAACCCTCGGAGACCCGTGTTATGGCCCTGCGAACGCGCACCCCCGGGGCTAGGGCTTTCTTGCCCGCAACCCGATGCCGAGCGTCCGGCCAACTGGGTGCGCTTCTTAGCTCCCCGGTCCTGGGCGTGAGGTTGATGACCGCACTCCAAGTGCTCCAAGGATTTCTATTAAAGCGTGGCCACAACTGACTGCAACAGACTGTCTTCATGTGTCTAGACTCTACCGGTACCGCGGTGCGCTCCGCGCACATAGGTGCCAGCGCGCTCCGCGCGGTATCTACACTCATACAATGAGTTGACATCTCCCATGAGGGCGAGTTAGGGCCAGCAGTAGGCCTTGCGGCTGGCGGCGAGATTGCTAGAGGCGGAGCAAGCCTGCTCAAGCCTCACACGTTCGCACCTGTCGCCTGTCGGTGTGTTGTGCTGTTGTTTGTTCTCTTGGCACCTTGGAGTGCTGGGGGGCGACAAGGAGAATGTGGCCCCGAGTTATGTGTACGCCAACTCAGGGTGTGTGGCAGCCAGCTGGCTGTGTGTCTTGTGAGCCTGTTTGTGTCTGTGTGTCGCTCGTGCCAGTTTCGGGCGGCTGAGATCCTGTGCCAAGCCGACGACACGTACATGCGCCACCCACGCCGCGTCGGTGTTGGCGGAACAGAGCAGACAGCTGCAGACGCCTTCGAGCGCCTGCAGACCAACCGACTCGAGGACTGCGGCTGCGTGTCAAACGACGCCAAGATCAAGGCCATCTGCCCGGCGGGTGGCGTCGACGGCATCCCAGCTGCAATCCTCGAGCAGCAGGAGGGCGAGATCCAAGGTGTCAAAGTCGTCGGCACCTTTGTCGCGCCCGACACCGACGCTGGTCGCCAGTACGAGCGAAACCAGCTGTGCAAGACGTTCGCCAGCAGGTTCAAGGTACTCGACGAGGTCGACCAACTGCGTGACACCGATAAAGACCCGGACGTCTCGCAGCTCTTCTACAAGCTGCTTCGCACGCGCAACGGTACTCCGTACTATTGGATGCGGACTCACCTGCCCGACGTCATCGTGCCCGTCCTCAACACGGTGGTGCTCCCGCGGCTGCGCACCTCCTTCGAGATCCTCGCCAGGGCAAACGGCACGCCCACAGAGGAGCTCGACCGCGCCTGGGAGGAGGTGCAGCTCTCGGTGGCGAAAGGTGGCTCAAACATTGGAGGGCACGCCGACGTCGCCGACGCGTGCTTCGTCGCCGCCTTCCTCGCCGTCTGGCCATCACTACGTGACAGGCCAGCCTACCGGGGCCACGCCCTTGCTGCCGGCGGCGCACCGCCCCTCGTGCAACCGCCGCTACTCGTCCACTTCAACAAATACTACAATTCCATCCGCGACCGCTGCATCAAGCTCTGGGGCGTCTACCGCGCCCGTGCCAAGCATGTCGACTTTGGGATGGTCAACAACTACAACCTTGGGTACTACCGTCCGTCCGGCCTCCCGCTCGTTAGCAAGATGCCGCCCGTCTCCGACCTCTACTCTGAGCAGAGCACTTCTCCAGTCCCTAAACAGGGCACGCTCGCTCAGATTGCGTCGCACGAGCGGTGGCTTCGCTGCCTCGCCGCCTGCGAGCAGCTGGATGCTGAGATGGACGACCCGAACGGCGTCAAACATCGGCAGGCGACACGCTTCATCGCCGTCTCTCAGTTCGCCTCGGGAGCGTGGCTCGACCTCTGCCCCGACGGCCGGCACTCCTCCAAAATCACCTCGGAGGTTTTTGCCACGGCGCTGCAGCGCCGCCACGGCTACTACATTTCCTGCGCCAAGTACGTGTACGACGCCAAGGAGGCGGCTGGTGAGACAGTCACCATCGGTATGCGGAAGGGCGACCAGCTTGCAAACGGATCGAAGGACATTCCGTGCGAGCACAACATTCGTCACAACGGCACCATGTATGCGGCGGCCAACATGGTCCGTGCACGAGCCTGTGGCAAGCTCGTGCTCGGTGACAAGGCGAACCCTCAGACGACTTTCCATCTCAACGAGGGGCACGTCACCGACATGTGTGAGATCGGCGGGGACCTGCAGTCCCAGCGCGATGTCCACTACGAGGTCAAGGTGCCTAGCGCCCTCACAAAGACGAGGCAGGCTGGGCAGGGAGCGGCGGCACACGGCGGATGCTGTGCGTCACTGGGCCACAAGTTTGGCTTCGGCAACACCCTCGACCAAACCTTGCTCAAGGTTCTTGGGTGCAAAGAGCGCGGCCACAAGTCACAGGGCCCGCTCGTCCATGCGACCGGCAAAGGCTGGGTCAAAGAGCACAAGGGACAGTACTACGACGCGCTCCATGTCAAGAACGGAATCGTCAAAATTTGTCTCGTCGAAAGCCAGGGCGGCATCGCGCCGCCAACCAAGAGAATCATCCACAACTTCGCCAAAGAGGTCGGCAGCCCGAACGCCGTCGACCGCACCGACTACGGCACAGCCTCCGGCAGCGCCCGGGGCTTCGCCCAACACCACTCGCAACAGCTCTCGCGCGCCGCCGTCAGTGGCGATGCGCAAAACATCAACAACGCTGCTCGCAACATGCGTGTCATTCATGACCGGTCTCAATGCCCCACCCCCCTGCGCGCGGGCCTTCTAAGCCCGCGGGTAGTCCCCCCCCATCCCCAGGGCCTCCAGGGCTCGCACCTCAACCTCTCACAGGCCAGCGCACAGCGCCATAGAGGTATTTTCTTCTCTGTGCCTTTTGTGGTGCTAGTTCGTGCCAGTCTGCTGTGAGAGGGGCTTGTGTATTCGTAGAATTCTTCTCAATAACAAGGCTGTGAAGTGGTCTCTCCTCACTGTCACATGGCTCCTTCCGGCCGTGGGAAGCGTCGCCGCGAGGAGGACGAGGACGACGAGGACGAGCCGTCGCGCGCCCAGGCGCGCGCGGAGTCCGAGAGCGACGACGAAGCGGGCCGCGAATCGGACAGCGAGGGCGACGAGCGCAGCGACGACTCATCCGGCGAGGTGCGCCGCAGCGAGATCGCATGATGGCTGGCGCTGCCCCGCAAAAGTCGCCATCCCCGTTCGCGCCACGCGCGCCGCGGTTGACCAACGCCGCCCTGCTCCGCCTCCTGATGCCGTCATCCGCCTCCTCTTGGCCCGCCTCTTGACCCCGCCGTGCGGCCCCGCAGTCGGACGAGGAGGAGGAGGGCCTCTTTGTGGCGTGCCAGGAGGGGAGCCTCGACGACCTCAAGGCGATGGAGGAGGCCGGCGCGCTCGAGGTCAACCGGCGCGACCGCGAGGAGGGCGACACGCCCATCTCCGTCGCCTGCCGCTGGGGCCACCTGCCGGTTGCGGAGTGGCTGCACAGCCGCGGCGCAGCGCTCGACTCGCCAAACGGGGCGGGCGAGGCTCCGATCCACGAGGCGGCGATCCACGGCTCTCCCGAGCTGATCGCGTGGCTGCTGAGCGCGCTCGGGCCCGCCGCCGCCTCCGAGATCGAGCGGCGCGCGCGAGGGAGGGCGTGGGAGGCGCGAGGCTGCGGGGCATGTCTCGGACGCGTCTCGGACATGTCCCTAGGTGCGCCGAGGGAGGGTTGACGCCGCTCGGCTTCGCGTGCCTGCGAGGCAACACCGAGGCGGCCAAGGCGCCGCCCGACGCGGCTCGGGACGTGTCCAACCGTCGTGCGCATGACACGTCCACGACACGTCCGCCCAGGCGCTGCTCGAGGCCGGCGCGTCGGCCGCGGCGGTGGACGAGAGGGGGCACACGCTGCTGCACCTTCTAGGAACCTTCTAGGAACCTTCTAGGAACCTTCTAGGTGGACGAGAGGGGGCACACGCTGCTGCACCTTGCCGCCTCGAACGGGCGGAACGAGACCGCCGCCGTCGCGCTCGAGGCGATGGAGGCGGTGCAGGCCAGGGAGGCGGGCGGCGGCGGCGGCGGAGGAGGCGGCGGCGAAGGAGGCGGCGGCGGCGGTGGCGGCGACGACGAGGCGGAGGCGGAGAGGTTGGTCGATGTGCGTGACGGGCTCGGCCGGACGCCGCTCATGCTGGCGGCCGGTGAGGGGAGGCTCGAGGCGGTGGAGTGGCTGGTCGGGAGGGGCGCCTCCGTCGACTCGGCGGACGGCGGCGGAGTGCGGCCGCTCCACTACGCGTCTGCGTACGGCGACGCTCCCTAGACGCTTGCGAGCCACTCCCAAGACACCTCGTCGACACTTCCTAGACTCTTCCTAGACACCTCCTAGACACTTCCTACCTCCTCGACACTCCCAAGACACCTCGTCGACACTCTGCCGAAATTCGTCGACGCTGCCTCCACACCTCCCCGAGCGCAGCACACCTCGAGCACACCTCGAGCACACCTCGAGCTCTGAGGTCGGGTCTGGGCACAGGCGACGCGGCGACGGCGCTGTGGCTGATCGAGCACGGCGCTGCGGTGGGCGAGGCGAGCGACGCAGGCACTTTGCCGCTGCACCGCGCGAGAAGCTCCGACCTGCCCCCACAGTTCGAGCTCATTCGCACGATTGGACTCGCCAGGCAACTTGCCGCTGCACCACGCGGCGCAGGCGGGGGCCGTCGCGCTCGCGGAGCGGCTGCTGCGCGGCGACGGCGGCGCGGGCGGCGCTGGGGCACGGAACGGAGACGGAGACACGCCGATGCTGCTCGCCTGCTTTGGGGGGCACGTGATTAGCCGAGATAGGCCGAGGTAGGCCAAGATTGGAAGGGAGTGGACGAGATTGGCCGAGATTGGACGAGATTGGACGAGATTGATTGGACGAGATTGGCCCGGATCAGCTCGCTTGCTTTGGCGGGCACGTGCGGCTGCGCGAGGCGATTCCGGTCCTCGCTTGCCCCGCCCCTGACATGATGTCTGCACATGCTGTCTGCACATGCTGTCTGCACATTCTGTCTGCAGGCACGTGGAGCTGTGCGAGCTGCTCGCCGCGCGGGGCGAGCCGGTCGATTCGGTGAACGGGGACGGCTGCTCCGGGCTCGTGCAGGCGTGCCACCCACCCGCCCCCTCAACCTCACTCGCTCTCTCTCCCTACTCTGTCTCTCCCTACCCTCTCCCCCCGTCCAACATCCGACGCGCCCACCCACCGGCTCGCCTCGTGCAGGCGTGCGCGGCGGGCCACCTCCCGCTGGTGCAGTGGCTGCTCCCCCGCGCCCCAGGCTTGCTCGAGATGGCGGACGGGCGCGGAGCGACGCCTCTGGTGTACGCGTGCGAGCAAGGCCACGCGGAGATCGCCGAGTGGCTGCTCGAGCAAGGCGCGGCACCGGGCGACGAGGCGGCGCAGGCGGCGGCAGAGGCGGGCCTTGCCGACCTGGCAAAGAAGCTGAAGGCGGCGAAGGCGGCGGCCGCCGCGGCGGGGGGCGAGTAGGTGGTTGTGGGAGGGAGTTGGCTCGTGCTGCTGTCGTGTGCGTGTGGCAACTTGGGGTGACGTCGTAGCCCGCCTGGGTGGCTTGCCGCTTGTGTGTTGATTTGCCGCGAAGCCGAAAGGACGCGTCCGCGGCGAGTTCCGGTGGCGGTGTGGCGAGGTGTGTGATAAAAGATTACACTCACACAGGTGCCAAAAAAAGTTGTGGGCTCCTCGTTGTGGGGCCTGGGGCCGCGAGGGCGGGAGGGGCCTGGGCGATTCCCCGGCGAACCCGCGCCCCTCGTCGCTGCTCGCACGTCGCAGCTCGCGCTGTCCCCGGCGAGCGGCGTCCGGGCAAGCTCCCCCGCTACACGGCTCTAGCAAACACAGCCAAGCTCCTTACTCTCGACGCCCATCTTCTCCTCGAGCCGCACCGGGAACGGAAAGAAGAGCAGTAGCTTCATCGCCCACGCCGGCGGCGCGGTCGTCAGCAAGGCACGCTCCTCGGCCTTGCACCTGCTGCCCTTGGGCCACCGGCCGAGCGCAACGCACGTCTCGCGGCCGTCGCGGCGGCGCGCGTACCGCACGCGCCGCCACCGCCCGTCGGGGGACTCGCGCCGCCGATACGTCAAGTCGAAGGCCTCGCCCGCCGCGCGCGCTTCGGCAAGCAGCCTTCGCAGCTCGACAAACGGCAGCAGGTACGCCTCGGCGCCGCCGCCGCGCGGCCGCTCCGAGGCGGGCGGCGACACGGCCTGTGGCCCGAGCACGCGCGCCATGTACGGGCCGAACTGCCGCGCGCTGTGCCCGCTCGCGAGCAAGTGGCGGCGCGCCGTCGGCGAGAGGAGGTGCGTCACCTCCGCCGGGTAGAGGCCTACAGGAAGTGTCTAGGAAGTGTCCTTCCTGTAGAGGAGGTGCGTCGCCTCCGCCGGGTATAGAGGCCGGCGATGGCGCGCGAGCTCGTGGCCTCGACCCACGCGGCGGCGCCGCCGTCGAGGGCGGGCAGAGCTCCGAAGAGGAGGCCGGTGGGGAGGATGCCGTGGTTGGAGCCCGAGTAGACTCGCAGGTTGGCGAACATGGTGCTGGCCATCATGTCCTGAAGGCCCAGCACGGGGAGCAGCAGTGCGTAGCCCACCGCGACGCCCAGGGCGCAAAGCCGCACGCGGCGGACCGCGCGTGCCAAGGCCGGCGGCGGCGGTGGGGGCGGCGGAGGGGGCGATCTGATGCCTCCGGCGGCAGGGGCGGGGGGCGGCGTGAGGAGCGCCGCCGCCCACAGCAGCGCCAGGCCGAGGTTCATGCCGACGGCGAGGTCGGACGGCGCGCGGCAGAAGCCGCAGACGGCGAGTAGCGCGCTCGCCGCGAGCACGGCAGGGCGCGCTGCGGCGGCGGCGAGGCGGCGCGGCGCGAGGAAGAAGTAGTGGACGAGGATGGTGAGCGAGAATGCGCCGGCGTTGTTTGGCGCCGGCGTGAGCGAGATGAGCAAGTGCAGCAGCACACCAAGGCCGAGGCCGAGGCGGCGGCACGCGGCGCCCGCGCCGCGCCCGTCGGCGGCGGCGGGCACGCAGAGCAGCGCGGGGATGGCGGCCTCGACGAGGATGGTGGCGGCGGGCGCGAGGGCGAGGGCGAGCGGCGGCAGCCACGGGGGCGTGAGAGCGGCGGGCACATAGGCATCGAGGAGCTGCGCGAAGAAGATGGGCGCGCACGAGACGGAGGCGTCGAGGAAGGCGGCGTTGACCTTCCACAGCGCGGTGCACGCATAGAAGACCACGTACTGCGCGCGCACGATGGGCGCGGCGAGGGCGACGGCACGATCGCCGTCGGCGGCGGCGGCGGGCCCGCAGAGCAGCAGCAGCGCGAGCAACGCGGCGTCGGTCTGCAAGTCCCAGAGGAGAAAGTCCCACACAAAGGGCATCTTGCGCAGGATGATGCCAAGGCTCAGCGCCAGGCTCAGCGCGAGCAGCCGCGCCGACGGCGCGCTGCGAGGCGCGCGGGGCGCGAGTGAGTGCGCACTGCGCTTGCGCGAGCCTTGGGCGGTGCCGAGAGATGCGCGCGCGAGTGCCGTCGGTGGTGCGTGGGCCGCGGGGGACACTTCCTAGACACTTCCTAGACACTTCCTCGACACTTCCTCGACACTTCCTGTAGGCACGCCGCGGTTCGTGGGCCGCGGGGGCGAGCGCACCAGAAGAGGAGGAGGAGGAACGGCGCGAGCAGCAGCGGCGGGGAGGCGGGCAGCTGCAGCACGGAGGCCGCCGGCTCGGCGAGCGACGCTTGCGCGTGCGAGAGCGCGCCGCACATGAGTAGCTGCTGCGCCGCGTACATCCGGCAGAAGAGGCGCAGCTGCGGCGGCGCGGCGGCGGGCGCGGCGGCCGCGGGCACGACGGGCGCGCGCGACGACATGCGCACGCGGTGGAAGAGGCGGGTGCCGCGCCCCTCGTACCGCGGCGACGGCGACGCCGAATGCAGCATCTGCCGGTTGTCCCAGACCACGAGGTCGCCCACCCGCCAGCGGTGCGCGTACAAGTTGAACGTCTCAGGGATGGGCGAGGCGCCGTCGTGCGGCACCGCCCACTCACGCGCGCCGTCCGCGCCGCCCGCCGCCGCCGCGCAATTGTCCGCCAGCGCGTTCGGCGGCGGCGGCGGCGGCGGCAAGCGCAGCGCGGCGCGCAGCATCTCGTCGAGTAGCGCCTGTCCGAGATCAGCCGAGATCAGCCGAGATCAGCCGAGCATCTCGTCGAGTAGCGCTACCTGTCCCTCCTCAGTGCCGAGGGGCGTGCCGTCCTCCTCGAGCAGGCAGCGCGTGAAGGCGGGCGCCACGGCGTACAGCGTCTCTCTCCCGCGCATGTCTTTCGCCACCACCGGGAAACGGTTGGTCTCGGGGAAGGCCTCCTCCGGCGGCGTGCCTACAGGAAGTGTCTAGGAAGTGGCTAGGAAGTGTCTCTCGGGGAAGGCCTCCTCCGGCGGCGTGCCGTCTGGAGCACACTCGTGAGGCGTCGCGCGCGTGCCGCCGGGGACCATCTCGCGGAAGCGGCCGTCGAAGACTGCGGTGAGGCCTACGCAAGCAGCCTCGGACATGTCGGGCACGTGTCCTCGACGCGCCCGTCGCAGACGCCGGCGAGGCCTCGAGCGCGACGACGGAGCGCCTACAGGACGGCTTGAGGGGAAGGTGTCGGGCTCCTCCTCGGTGCTTTCCAGAGAGGAGGCCCTCCAGAGCGCCTCGGGCAGGAGTTCGAGGCCGACGCGCGCCGAGGCGAACAGCGTCTCTCCGCCCTGCTTCGGCGTCGCCAGGCAGTACATGGCCGTGACGACGGGAGGCTGCGTGGAGCGCGGCGTGTCGTGCACGCCGTCGGTGTGCCACTCAGCAAAGGACTGCGAGGCGCACAGCGTGCCGTCGGGCACGCCGTGGTGGTCGCGCACCGGGCCCGCTCCCTGGCACTGCACCATCGGCAGCGCCGGCAGCTTCCACCTGTCAACAGGCATGCTGCCGCCTGCAGGGATGCCCGTGACGCCGGTGCTCTGCGCCGTATCAAACGGGCCGGCGCACTCGGACAGCATGGGCACTGAGTCGTCCCACGGAAAGAGCTTGGCGAACTCGGCCTCCTGCGCGGGCGTGAGCTGTTGCTTTGCGAACAGGAGCAGGCCATGCTCGTTGAGCGCTTCGCGACACTGCTGCTGCAGCGCCGGCGAGGCGAGGATTTCCGAGATCGAAGCGTTGGCGACCTCGCGGCCGACGGCGGTGCGCAGAGGATGAAGCTTGAGCGCAGGCGTCATACGTGTATCGGCGTGGAGTATTGCGTTGAGCGGGGTGGGGTGCCTAAAACCCACAAGGAGGGGTACAGCGGGCGGAGAGAGAGAGAGAGAGAGAGACCGCCAATGGCCGTTATCCGTTAGTGCGGACGTCGCCGCGGCTCGCCTCTGCCGCGGCGGCTGCTGCGCGCACGCGGCGGCGCCGCTCTCTCGCGAGACGGCTGGCGACGCGGCTCGCCGCCGACGTACGGTGCGCTCGTCCGACGGTCCGCAGCGTGGCGTGCGCGGCGCTGAGCGCCGCTCTGCGAGCGCCTCTGCGCCTGCACTGCCTGTCTCTGTTGCTGTTGGTGGTGGTGGTGCTGCTGCTGCTGGTGCCGATGCTGCTGCTGGCGCGGCGCGGCTGTGCGACTGGGCTCGACGCGCGCGTCGCGAGCGTCTGACGCGGCGGGCGGCGTCGGGCAGGTGCGCTTCTCTCTCGGGTGGTGGTGGTGGTGGTGCTGCTGCTGCTGGTGGTGCAGATGCTGCTGCTGGTGCGGCGCGGCTCTCCGACGCGACTCGATGCGCGCGTCGCGGCTATCTGACGCGGCGGGCGGCGTCGCGGGCGGCAGCGGTGGCGGCTCGCGGGTGGAGGTGGAGGCTGGTGGCTGTGGTGGACTTTGAGTTTATTTCATGGTCGTGTACGGGGACCGGGGGGTCAACCGGGAGGCAGGGGGTTCAACCAGGCGACGGAGGACCGTGGGCCATCGCGGGGACTGCTGCGTACGGAGGACGCGGCAGATAGATCCGGATGGTCTTCACGCCGGTGGGTGGCACCGAGGCGTCTTGGACGCTCAGCTCTACCTTAAGCTCCTGAGGGGCGCGTGGTTGTAACCACGTAGTATGACTACAACCCACCACAGACACCCTCCCCCACTCCTCACGTGTGTTCACACCCTCACCCTCTCCTCTCTCCTCTCTCTCTCTCTCTCTCTCCTCTCTCTCCTCTTGTCTGTGCTGTCTGCCTGACTCAGGCACTCAATCTGCCGATGCGTGATTGTGTGTGGGCTGCTCCGAGGGGGCCCTCTGTGCGATCCGACGGGTAGGGGGGCTGTGCCCGGGCGGTGTCCGGTGTGGAGTCCCCTTCTGATCCCGCCTGGGATGTTGGGTGTGAGGTTGTGGCGGCTTCGATCCCAAGGGGGGGAGCTGATCCCACTCAATAACCAACTCTCAGGGGCAGTAGGTGGGCGAGCTTCAGGCACGCTCATCTCGATCGTCAAGACGTTGCTACGCGCGGTCTTCCGCGGGGGGAGCTGCGTCGACGGGTGCGGGACCGCGGCGCAGCCAGTGCCGTGGCGATGCCTCCGGCTGTTTGCGGCGGGCGGCTTGCTGCTCGCTGCGATGGCGAAAAACTCGTCTCGCCACACGCCAAGGGCTTATGCTCTGGCGAGACGTGAGGCGCATGCGCCCAGGAGGGGAGGGGGCATGTGTAACGACACTGCTAGAGATGCCTTTCGGGGCCCAGAGATAAAACTTCTGTGATGCCATGCGTGACCTAGTAGTGTCCCCAGCTATGGGCGTGTCCACGTTGGAGCCAGGTGTGGTGTGGGCGCGAGAATAGCTCCGCCGTTTCATGGAGGGCAACCGATGCGAGTCGACTGGTGTGTGTCGTCGTGGTTTCCTATCAAGAATTCTCTCTTCTCTCAGCGGGCGGAGAAAAAAAAAAGTTTTCCCGCCGGTGTCGCTGTGGTGTGGGTGGTGCCAGCGATGCGTCATTTGCGTTTTGTCATTGTGTGTCCGCCTGAGAGAGAGAATTCTTGATACGAAACCACGACGACACACACCAGTCGACTCGCATCGGTTGCCTCCATGAACCTCTCTCTCTCTGTGTCCGCCTCGCCTTGACTTGAAGTGCAGCAAAAAAGAATTTTCGCGAACACTCGCATTCGTTGCGCACACGGTCGCTCCAAGCCCGGCCAAAGGAATCCACCAGAACCTCGAGAACCTCGAGAGGACAGGGTTGCGACCGTGTGTGAGGGAGTGAGTCTGTCTGGTACACCTTGGGAGCCACACGTGGACCGCAAATGACGCGCGACGCGGCCGACCCCGACGCGCGGCACGCTCGCGGCATGCACGCGGAGGGCGACGACTGGTCCAAGCTCCCAAATTCGCAGCGCAAGGATCGGCCGCTCTCGTCGGCGCAGCTCAAGGAGCTGGCAGCAAAGTCGAACGGGAAGGGCTTTGTGGCGCTCGCGGGCAACTGCTCCCTTATCCTCGCCACCGGCGGCGCCATCATGCTCACCGACGGCGTGCTTGTGCCGGCGCTGTGGCGGCAGGCGTGGCCGCCGCTCCTGCTGCTGCTGCTGCTGCTCTGGCAAGGCTTCCTGCTGTCCGCGCTCGGCTTCGCCGCGCAGCACGAGTGCCTTCACTACACCGCCTTCCGCACAAAGTCGCTCAACAGCCTCGTCGGCCGGCTTGTCTCGGTCCCGTCCTTTGCCTTTTTCCTGCACGAGCAGGCGATGCACAAGGAGCACCACACGTACACGCAGGACTTGGAGAGGGACCCGGAACTGGTCGCCGAGGTGGCGGGCTGCACCTACTCGGGCGCCGCCTCCGGGCTCCCCGACGGAGTCGACCTCGCCGCCGTGGCTGCCGCAGGGCGAGACGCTTCCTAGATGCGCCGCGGTTCTCACCACACCTCCCAGCCGCCTCCCAGACAGCGCCGCGGGGGGAGAGACGCCTCGAGCGCGCGCCCGGGGGGGGGGGGGGGGGGGCCCCAATTTGGGGGGGGGGGGGGAATTTTTTAATTCCCCAAAAAGCGAAACCCCCCCCCCCCCCGGGGGGGGAAAGGGTTCCCCCCCCCAAAAAGGTTTTTTTCAAAGGCCCTCCCAGGAAAAAAGGCTTCCAAAAGGGTCCCCCCCCCCCCCGCCCATATTTTTGGGGCTTTCCCAGCCTGGGGGGGTAACCCCCCCCCAAAGTAAAAAAATTTTGGGACTGGGGCCCCGGGGGGGCGGTTTTAAAATTTTTCCCCCCCCCCCAAATTTTTTGTTTTTAATCCGGGCCGGATATTAACCCTAAACCCGAACCTAAACCGAAACCGAACCTTTACCCGAACCCGAACCCTAACC
>NW_005199878.1:125056-135721 GCF_000372725.1 Emiliania huxleyi CCMP1516
ACCCCGACCCCTGCAGCCCCACCGGCCCCGCTAAAGACCCTAACCCTAACCCTAACCCTAACCCTGACCCTGACCCTGACCCTGACCCTGACCCTGACCCGAACCCGAACCCTAACCCTGACCCTAACCCTAACCCTAACCCTAACCCTAACCCTAACCCTAACCCTAACCCTGACCCTGACGCCAGGTCGACTACTCGTCCGACGGGTGGCTGCTCAAGCACTGCCCGCCAGGCGCGACACTCGCGCCCTCTCCCCACATCTCCCCACATCTCCCCATATCTCCCCTATCTCCCGCCAGGCGCGCGACTCACGGCTTCGCTGCAGTACGAGGCGCGCGTGCAGGCCGGAGGCACGCTGGCGCTGCTCCTGCTCTGGCTCGCCGCGCTCGGCTGGCGCTCGCTGCTGCTGACTTGGCTGCTCCCCGCCTACCTCGGCCCGCCGCTCCTCTACTTCGTCCAGATGCACGAGCATGCCGCTTGCGCGCTCGACCCGGACGGCCTCTCCAACACGCGCACGACGCTCACCTCGCCGCTGATCAACTTTGTGATGTGGAACATGAGCTACCACGCCGAGCACCACCTGTACACCATCCTCCCCTTCCACGCCCTCCCGCGCGCGCACGCCCTCCTCAAGCAGAACCTCGTCAACCTCTCTGAGGGCGGACACCTGTCGGTGCACAGGCAGGTGCTCGGCTCGTGGATCCTAGACACCTCCTAGACACCTCCTAGACACCTCCTAGACACCTCCTAGACACTTCTCCGCAGGTGCTCGGCTCGTGGATCCGCGAGCAGCACGACGCCATCGTCAAGGCGGCGAAGAGCGGCGCGGCGGGCAAGGAGAACGAGAAGAGTGACTAGCGCTTTCGCGGGCGTCCCCACGCAGTGCCCAGTGCGGTGTACCTTTCCCCCTTGTGTTCTTGTCATTGTGCACATGCACAGTGCTTACGTTTGGGCTACGGGGTGTACCGTAGTAGCATGTATCATGTATGTGTATGTGTGTGTGCGACGTGGTATATGAGGGTTCCGAGGAGCGAGGTGGTCAGCTCTTGCCAGTGTATCATTCTCATCTCTGTCATCGCAGCAAACTCGCCCAGTGGCCGCAAACGACACTTTGCGACTTTCCCCCCGGCGCTTGGCAGTGGCAGACCCACCCCAAAGCCCGCCGTACCGCGCGTACGGCTTTAAAGCCGAGATTCTCTCTGACACTCTGACTCTCCAGTGACTCTCTGTGACTGTGTGTTCTCTCTCTCGTCGTCACAGACACAAGTCACACACACACACAATACAGAATTCAATACACACAAATGTTCGTTTCGCACACAATCACAAAATGCAAGTAATGTGACAAAACAGAGATCGAGAGACTCTCGCTCAGGACGGGGAGAGAGAGGGTGACACGCGCGCCGCAATATAGATCCGCACGTCGCACCGGTCGGGCAGGGGGGGCGCACAGGGCTCCGAGAAACATGTGAAAGCTGTGACCTGTGTGAAAGAGGACGGGGCGCGGGGGGCGCTCCCCCGCCCGCTGACAGCGTGGGGCGCAGCCGCACAGTGTACTCTCACACACGTCTCACTCAAGTGTCAAGACAGACGACAAGACCACAAGACTCAAAGAAGAGAGAAACGCTCGAGGAGAAGATACGCCTCTCTCTGTTCGTTGTTTTTGAAGATCCCGTAAAGAAAAGAACTCTGGCGATGAATAGCGGAGCGCTGCCGTCTCGCTTGATTTTTTGCCAGTGCGTGACGGGACAGGGGAGAGAGGGGGGGTTATCAAGGCATATGGACGGGATGGCAATAAATGTGAGGGATATGCGTCACGGGGGCGAATAAATATGTATATGCGTCACGGGGGCGAAAGGAGCATTGCGGTACAGATTCGGCAGCTGCGCCGGTTCAGCCACAGCAGTCAAGCCTGGCCGAGCTGGTCAAGGCGTTGGTGCGTCTTGGCGTTCACAGCGCACGGCGTCGATTTGAACCACATCTCCACCTGCGACGTAGCGGCGTGTCTCGATGGCCTCTCCTCAGCCGCCTCCCATCCCTGCTACGTACGGCATCTTGCGGCGACCCACCTTTGCCCAACACTTCTTCTGTTCGAGGGCAGAGACGTCGCGTGTGGCTGGTTCGCCCGCCTCGGCCGCCTTTTGCGCCTTCAACGCCTTCTGTTCGCCCTTCCTTTTGGCCATGTATGCTTTGGTTGGCTTGGCCTGGAGGGGGCGCGCCTTGACGTCACCTGAGAGCAGCACGTGGATCGGGAGCGGTGCTTCACGCGAGAGGGCAGAAGCAGAGAGTGTGGTGGCAGAGGCGCGCGGCGGCGAGACGCGGACAGCGGTAGTGGCAGTACGGTGGCGAGATCAGGGGCGCACTCATGGCGCTGAAAAACTTGGGCGGCAGCAAGTTTGATCCTCGGGCGCCGTTTCCGTTGGCGCTCTGTCTACTCATCGGCATCTGGCAATGTGCGTCACGCGGGCCACCTACAGCGCTCTGCTCAAGGCGCTACGCGCCCAGAGCCGCGCGCTCGATTTCTCAACAGATTGGCCCAAGCGTGCAGGGCTACGAGGAATGGCAGCGGCTGGCAACCAGCTGGTGAAGGCAAACTCGCTCGTTGGTCAGGACGCGCCATCCTCCTTCACAGAGATCTGTCTCGAATGGGAGCAGCTGCTGCAGGCCCGACCAGTGTCCAGCCTGCTCCGACCGCTCTTCTTCGCGCAATCGGGCGACCAGGCACGGCTCCTGCTCGCGGGATACCCGGCCCTCTCCTCCGCCATCTTCCAGGCGGTTGGAGACCGCATCGATCAGGCCCTCGCAGCACTTCGCATTTCTTCCCTCTTCGACGCGGTGGTGGCACACACGGCGAGCGAGGCACCCGCACGCAAGCGGAGGCCGGAAGGGCTGCTCTTTGCCTGCGGCGATGTCTGCCTGCACCGCTTCTTCGGCCGGTGCGTGGTCGTCGGCTGGGATGAGACATGCCAGCGGGCCGGCGCGTGGGACCTCGGCCAGGGGCTGAGAGAGGTGCGGAGGTTTGGGCGTGCGCAGCCCTTCTACACGGTGCTCCTAGAGCGGGACCAGGTGGCGCGGTACTGTTCGCAGGAGAACCTCGCGCTGCTCACGGAAGCCAAGGTCTTTGCACACCCACAGGCCGCCTTCTACTTTGCCTCGGCGCGCGGGTTTGTGCCGAGCGAGGCGCTCACCTTTGTGTACCCGGATGACCGCGACCTGAGCGCGGCGCCAGAGCGGCGGGACTATAGGACCCTGCGCGAGGCCCTCGATGGGTAGAAGCCAGATCCGCGGGCGACCACCACGGACTTGAGTCTTCCTATAAGAATTCAACAAAGCAAGACTCTCTAGCTGGTCGAGTGGTTCTTTTGACCTTTTCGCACGGCCACGGGCGCGGGGACGTGTTCTTTTACACATCTCTCCTGGTAGAGGTGGTTCGACCCCACGGCCCACGCGCCACGAGCCCCACGCAAAAGACTAGGTCCAGCCCTGGGTGAGCCAGATCTGACGTTTTGGGACATCGCGTCAGATCCGTGTTTTTTTGGTCTTGCGGTACATCTCTCCGCTCGCCACCTCACGCTCCGCCGTCCGGCCATGGATGGTCCGATGGAGCTCGCCGAGCTCCATCGGACCATCCAACTCCGGTCACCGAGTCTGAACGCGCTCAGCCTCAGGAGGTACCAAACCGCGCGAATTCTGCACGCCTCGCTGCACCGCTGGCTTGACTGAATCAGGCAGCAGCAGGCTGCTGCTGCTGCCACAGCAGCAGCCTGCTGCGGCCCCAATACGCAAGTTAATGACCAGCATTGCTGCCGGGGGCATTCGAGCCGCCACAGCCGGTGTGCGGCTGTGCACTGCCACCTGCCCGCGGCTAAGCACAATGTGCGCTCGCATTGGATGAGCCCTGCTGATGGACCTGCGTCGCCTTAGCTGCACGAGAGCAATGCCGCAGGCGGCGGCCGTGGCATACACTGCGAGCACACTCGGTGCAGCTGCAAGGTGCAGCAAGAGCACGTCGTTCCTGCCTCTGATGCCACTCTCGCGGCTTGTAGCGCGTCACTCGCGCATGCTCTCCAGGAGCTATGGCGGGCGCGTGTGTGGGGCTGTAGCCTGTGTGTTGGCCGGTTCTGACCCGTTTACTATCAGTACCATGCCTGGGCCACAATAATCGCACACGGGGAGCGGCTCAGGGACCCAGTAAGCCGCGGAATCGCCAAATGTCACAACCCGGCTCACCCAGGGCTGGACCTAGTCAAAACCAGATGTATGTCCATGTGTGAGAGAGATTTTTTAGCAATACCAAACAACTCTAACACTCACACATCATTTGGGGCCTGGAGCCCTGTTCACGCGCGCGCAAGACGTGCAGACAGGGTTGCCTTTTGTTTTTCCAGGTGTCGTACGTTCCCCCACAAAGAAGCCTGATTTCTCTCGAGAATTTTACAACCGAACGCAGCCGGCAGCAGGCTGTCGGGGCCTTGGCACACGCCTCCCCCCCCTCTGTGATCATCGGTGGTCCTGCCCACTACAGGTAGTGCAACTCAAGGCCGAAAAATTCTTTTTGGTTTCCGGCCATGCGCTCGTCGTAAGGAGCACGCCGCGTCCCGTGCCCCCGAGTTCATTTTATTAAGGAGCACGCCATGACGATCGAGATGGCGGGCTACATCCGCAAGACGCACGCGGGCGGCGCGTACACGGAGGCTCGCTCGGTCAAGCGCTGGCTGCTCTCCGATGGCTTCCAGGTGCGCTACAGCAAGTCGCCCAGCGGCACGCAGACGGGAAAGTTTGATCTGCGAAACGTGGAGGAGCTGCGGATGGTGTCGCGGGGCGACGCGCCGGGCGTGCGCGTCAAGGTGCGCGACCGCGGCAACAAGCTCCTCGAGATCCACTTCCTCACCTCAGGGCCGCGCTGGATCGAGTACTGGGCCTCGGCCGTCGCAGAGTCGGCGCTCGATGACGAGCTCCGGCAGTGGCGCAGGGCGGAAATGACGGCGCAGCTGGACAGCACGTACGCGGACCAGGCGGGTCTGAAGGCCAAGGGCGCCGGCACCACCGACGACCTCCTCTTCTCGCCGCGCGAGCGGGCCGGAGCCGCCGAAGCCTCGCAGCCGCCGCCTCGCGCCGTGGCGCCGCTGAACCACTCGACGGCCGAGTCGACGGCTTCGACGGCGGAGGGGGTGCCGGCGGCGGCGGACGGGGACGACGACGACGACGTCTTCATCGTGACGGTGCCTCCCCTCTCGAAGCCCGGCGACAAGCTGCGAGCCACCGACCAGTACGGCTCGAGGATGATCCTTGTCGTGCCGCCCGGTGAGAAGTCCTCTGGTGAGAAGGAGGAGGGAGGGGCGGGAGGGAGAGAGGGGGAGAGGCACCACGAGGGGAGGGTCGAGGAGGGCCCAAGAGACCGCCTCGAGACGCCGCCTCGAGACGTGCCGGCTCATCTCCCCCCTGACCCCTCCTCCCGCGCCCTCTCCAGGAGCCAGCCCGGGCACCACCCTCGAGTACGTCAAGCCCAAGGCAACCTCTGCGGGGGCGGCTACTCCTGCCTCCGCCCCCGCCGCCTCGTATGCCGCCGGCGCGCCGTCGCCAAGCAGCGGCGGTGGCGCGGCGGCGAGCGGCGGCCCGTCCTACCGAAACAGCTCCGCCCCGCTGCTTGGCGACGACGACGAGGAGGGGCCGGCGGGCTGGCTGGGGAGTGCTCTGGCAAAGTGCTTGCCGCGCTGCTTGCCGGCCGACGGGGGCAGGGCGCGAAAGTACGAGGATGCGATGGCGCGGGGAGAGTACCAGACCGCTGCCGGACTGGTGCGTTGCGGGCGGCGAGAGTGTGGCTGGGGGAGCGTTGCTTGAAGTGCCGGCCGACCTTGTGCGCAGGCGAGTTCGGAGGAGGAGTCGCGCAGGGTTGGGCAGGCGAAGGACCAGACCGCGGCCTTCGTCGCCGCGATCCGGAGCTACGACTGGGAGGCGGCCAAGCGGCTGGCCCGCTCACAGCAGGCCTGAGGAGGGCCTCGAGGGCCCGAGAGTGGTCAGCAGAGGAGTGATGGTCGGTCAGTGTGAATAGGAGAAGGAGGACCTCGAGGACTCGATCGTCCGTGTCAACTACCTCAACTTCTACATCGACAGACACGAGACGGGGGCGGCGCTCGAGCTCGCGATCACCGAGGCCGAGGTGGCGAGAATCCACGCCGCGGCGGCCGCCTCCTAGGCCGCCGCACACGCGCTCGGCGAATGCACCAGAGTCACCCACGTGGGCCGTGGCGGCACGATCGTGTCTTGTCGCCCTTCTCGTGCTCAGCTCCCGGGAGGCTCGCGGGTCGGCGGCAGCCACAGCGCGGGTTCGGCGTTGTGTGGGCCCGTTTATATCACCGCTCTTTACTCGTTTATTCCCACACAAAGAACCCGCTGCGCACAAAAGCGGATCGCACGCGGCACGGGCGCGGGGACCTGTGACCTGTGTTCCTTTTTACCCATCTCACAGTAGAGAGGTGTCCGTTCGAGAGATGGGCCCAGGTAGGAGGCTCCACGCCACCTGACTCGCGTCGTGCCACCTGACTCTCGCCTGGAGAGACCTCTTAGCCGAGGCACACGTGGCAATCGCCACGTGCGCCAACAGGGATTTCGGCCATTTTAGAGCCTTTTGCACAAAAATGCAGGTGGCTTTAGCCACTTGCTCCATGAGCAAAACAGTGCAAAAAGCACCTGGAGCAGATGGCTTACGCCGCCTGTGGACATGGGCAAAACAGTGCAAAAAGCACCTGGAGCAGATGGCTTACGCCGCCTGTGGACATGGGCAAAACAGTGCAAAAAGCACCTGGAGCAGACGGCTTACGCCGCCTGTGGCCATGGGCAAAACAGTGCAAAAAGCACCTGGAGTAGATTCCAAACGCCGCCTGTGGCCATGTGATGCGCTCGGGTGGCGCCAAGGGCTTCGGCCCCCTCCAAGCCACCTGCCCCGCCCCCCTCGCCACACGTGGAGGGCTGGAGCACGTGCGCCACCTGGGCCTGGGCAGGTGGCAACAGGTGGCTTCAGCCCCCTCCAAGCCACCTGCCCCCCCTCCCTCGCCACACGAGGAGGGCTGGAGCACGTGCGCCACCTGGGCCTGGGCAGGTGGCTCCAGGTGGCTTCGGCCCCTCCAAGCCACCTGCCCCGCCCCCCTCGCCACACGTGGAGGGCTGGAGCACGTGCGCCACCTGGGCCTGATGGGTGGGCAGGTGGCGCCAGGTGGCTTCGGCCCCTCCAAGCCACCTGCATGCCCCCCCTCGCCACACCTGGAGGGCCGGAGCACGTGCGCCACCCTGGCGCAAGTTTGAATTCGGAAACGGAAAATCCGAGCCACGGAAGGGCTGGGCTGCCAAACTCGAGCCTCCCCGCTCCTCCCCGCGCTGCAAACTGGGACTGTGTAGCGTGTTAAAGAAAGGCTGTAGCGGTCATCGGCGGCTACAATCTATGGCCGGCGTCCACATAAACCTGGGGGTTCAACCCGGCCCACGCGGGCGTTTGGTGTGGCTGCAAACACCGCAGGAGCCGGTGGCTGCGCTGCTCACGCGCAGTTGCTGCCGACGCTGAGCAGTCTGACTCGCCAATGAGAAGACTGCCCGATAATACGCCATCACTCGATCCCCGATAAACCAGGCCATGCAGAGCTTTGTTTGTCGGCCTCGTCGACGTCGTGTGCTGGCTGCGCGGTAGAGTTGCGAGAGTGGATTGTGGAGGCGCGGCGGGGGCGACTCGTGGTGCCGAGGCGGTGTATAGTACATTCCTATTCAAAAGAACACGCACGATGAAATTCCCGAAGTGACGCCCAGGTGGCGCACGTGCTCCAGCCCTCCAGGTGTGGCGAGGGGGGGCATGCAGGTGGCTTAGAGGGGCCGAAGCCACCTGGAGCCACCTGCCCGGGCCCAGGTGGCGCACGTGCTCCAGCCCTCCAGGCAGGTGTGGCGAGGGGGGCAGGTGGCTTGGAGGGGGGCGAAGCCACCTGGCGCCACCCGAGCGGTCACATGGCCACAGGCGGCGTTTGGAATCTACTCCAGGTGCTTTTTGCACTGTTTGCGCATGGCCACAGGCGGCGTAAGCCATCTGCTCCAGGTGCTTTTTGCACTGTTTTGCCCATGTCCACAGGCGGCGTAAGCCATCTGCTCCAGGTGCTTTTTGCACTGTTTTGTCCATGTCCACAGGCGGCGTAAGCCATCTGCTCCAGGTGCTTTTTGGACTGTTTTGCTCATGGAGCAAGTGGCTAAAGCCACCTGCATTTTGTGCAAAAAGCTGCAAAGGACTCGTGGAGGCACGTGGCGCTTTCCGCGTGTGTCTCGTGCAAAATCCGGCATTTTGTGGCTTTCAGGTGGCACGACGCGATTCAGGTGGTGTGGAGCCTCCTACCTGGGCCCATCTATGGTCCGTTCTTATTTATTTATTTTTATTCACGAGCGGAGGCCCCAGGCTGCGGCCCAGGGAACCGTGCTCCGTGGGCGAATAGGAGAAGGAGAGTCTAGGACTAGCGCTTTGTTCCCTAGTGGCGTGCTGTGTACGACAAACAGCGAAGGCCGAAGAAGCGATAGCGAAGAGGCCTGCGTTTATATGCACCACGGCTTTGCGGGGTTGCTTGCCGATGCCGCAGGAGCTGAAAAAAGCGGGGGTTTTCAAAAAAAAATCATTGTGCGAGCACTTGGTGTTGGAGCACTTGGTTGGAGTGCAGTTGTTTTTGTGTTGCAGTCAGTCAGTAATCGCACATCCAGGGCCGCCGGGGAGCTAAGAAGCGCACCCAGCGGGCCAGATGATTGGCATCCTAGAGAGCCCCAGCCCTGGAAAAGAAGGAAAGGCAGACAACCCAAGGGAGGGAGGTGCGCGTGGGAGCGAAGAAAATTCTTTTGCAGAGCTGTGTTTGTGCGAGGGAGTCGGCTCGCGGCTCCCGGCTCGCTGCTGGGCGACCGTACCGCTCGCTCCTGGCGACCGTACCGCTCGCTCCTCCTGGCCCTCTCGGAGTCTCTGCTGCCTCACCCTGAGGTTCTCCAGCGAGAGCGTGCGCCGGATGGGCAGGACTTCCGGCGGAGACCGCGCCGGGCGGCGCAACAACTTCGCTGCAAACATCGGCAGTCTCTGCGCCCGACGACGCTACAGGCAATTTCCCGCACATTAATCCGTCGCGCTTTCCCGTAGGCAAGCACCACGCGCACACCCAGCGCAAGTCGGTTCAGGAAATGCACGACCGTGCCATCGCGAAGCGGCAGCCGCTGCCGTGGCAGCAGATCGGACTCGTCTCGGTCAGCTTCGTGTCCTTCTGCACGCTCCTCTACCTCTACCTCAACTACCTGGCCGAGGATGACGACGACCTTGAGGAGTCAGAGTGAGTGGCAGCGTCTCGAAGAGTCAGGATCATGAGGAAAACTTCAAGATAGTGCGCGCCTGCCGGTGAGCTGGCTGTAAGACGACTGTCTCACACAGTAGGAGGTGGAGATATAGATCCGAGTTGAGAGGCGTTCCTGATACCGATTTTTCCACACCGACGAGGTGCACCAATGTCACTCTCCCCCCCCATCCGCAAGCGAACCGCCTGCGCCTCCCTCCTGGACCTGGTCCTGCTCCTCTCCGTCCCCAGCCGCGCTGGCAGCTGCCGCCGGCGCCGCCGCGGCCGCAAACTGAAACTCGGATCGCTGCCCCGGCGTATACTTCGCCACGATCTCCTGCTGCGCAGAGGCGTACGCCTCGCGCCACGCCGCCGCCGCCTCTTCCGAGAATTCGCCGCCCAGCACCTCGGATAGAGCCTCGAGAAGCACCTGTCACGTGCGGGGTCGTGAGAAGAGGCTGCTCGATGTCGGTGAGGAGAGAGAGAAGCCTCGAGGGACGCCTCGCCCGCCGCCTCGATCTGCGATAGCGGGAAGCCACGCGACGCCGCCATGCTCCCCAGCTCAGCCAGCGGCGCACACAGCTCCTCCGGCGCGGGCAACAGCGCGACAAGCGCACCAATCCGGCGGCGTGTCGCCTCGGCCAGGCTCGCTGCCTCCCCGTCGGCACCGCCAACGCCGCGCACCTCCGTGCCGGCCAACACCCTCTCGCACAGCATCGCCGCCACAGCAAGCTGCCCATCTGAGGCGACTCCGTCTGTCTCCTCGTCCCGCTGCTGCTCGCCGAGCGCCTCCCAAGTCGCTGCGATGGCCTTCCGCGCAGCGCTGGACAGGCTTGCCGTGGGGCCGGCCCTCAGGCACGGGTTCCCCGCCAGCTCGAGCCGCTCCAGCGCAGGGCTTGCCGCCGTCGCCTCCTCCAACGTGCGCCTGCCCGGGCCTCCAATCAGGTTGAAGCTGAGGTCGAGCGCAGTGAGCGCTCGGTTCGGCGCGCCATTGTCCTCCTTGTCGCCTGCCTCGCCACCACTCTTCCCCGCCTCGTTGGTGGTGCTCTCCGGTGCCAGTGCCTCCAAAACGGCTCGCGCGCTGGCATCCGAGAGGCGGTTCGATGCCAGGCCGAGGAAGGTGAGGGTCGAATTGTGGCGCAAGCTCCGCAGGAGGGGCACCGCACCCTCGTCGCCGAGCCCGCACGAGAAGAGCGAGAGGCTGATGAGGCAAGGGTTTGTGGAGAGGGACGCCTCAATGGCAAGCGCCTCCTGCGTTGCGACGGCACAGCACCTTAGCGACGCAGTCGTGAGCTTTGGTAGCTTCAGGAGCGGCGAGAGGGCGACGCCATC